>NC_037685.1:68163638-68305148 GCF_003255815.1 Theropithecus gelada
CACACACACAGCACACACACACAGAGCACACACACACAGCACACACACACACACAGTGCACACTGCACACAGCGCGCACACACAGCACACACACAGCGCACACACACACAGCACACACACAGAGCACACACACACAGCGCACACTGCACACAGCACACAGCGCACACACACAGCACACACACACACACAGCACACACACACAGCACACACACACACAGCACACACACACAGCGCACACACACACAGCACACAGCGCACACACACACAGCACACACACAACACAGCACACACACACAGCGCGCACACACACAGCGCACACACACGCACAGCACATACACACAGAGCACACACACACAGCGCACACACACACACAGCGCACACCGCACACAGCACACACACACAGCGCACACACACACAGCACACAGTGCACACACACACAGCACACACACACACAGCACACACACACACAGCACACACACACACACACACACAGCCCATGCACCTTTGCACCTTAGCATGAGAGACAGTCTTTCCATGACCTGGATTCTATGTACCTCCCTGAACTGTTTCCTGATAAACTCCACCTCCGCATCCTAGATTCCAGTTGTACCAAACTATTTGCAAGTCTTGAGTATTATAAACTTGATAACATATTCATTCTGCCTACCATGTCCTTTTATCCTAGTCCACATGGATTTTACAAGACTCAGCTTACATATCACTTCTCCTAGGAGCCTTTCTACATTAGAATTACTAGTGAATGCAGAGCACTTACAATGTTTTATTTTTCTTAGGTATTTATTGACTCTTTTTCAACTGTAAGCCAGTGGTTCTCAAAAGAGGAGATACAGCTCCTAGGAGACATTTCAAAAATGTAAGGGGCATTTTTAGTTGTAATAAGTTTAGGGGTTGGGAGAACACAACAGATATTCAGTGGACAAGCCAGGAAGCTAGATACCTTGCAATATCCATATAGTTCAGTACAAAAAAATATAAACTATATGCATCATGTTCAACTTTGGAATGTTCCACTGGACTTTCTGTAGGTGAAAAACTTGTTTATAATTATCTGAGTTAAGATTCAAACTCGGAGCCAGGTGCAGTGGCTCACACCTGTAATCCCAGCACTTTGGAAGGTTGAGGCGTGCAGATCACCTGAGGTCAGGAGTTCAAGACCAGCCTGGCCAACATGATGAAACCCCATCTCTACTAAAAATACAAAAAAAAAGACTTAGCCAGGCATAGTGGTGCTTGCCTGTAATCTCAGCTACTCAGGAGGCTGGGCAGGAGAATTGCTTGAACCCAGGAGGCAGGGGTTGCAGTGAGCCGAGATCACGCCACTGCACTCCAGCCTGGGTAACAAGAGCGAAAACTCTGTCAAAAAAAAAAGATTCATACTCTGTTTTATATCAAATCAAAAGTATTTTTGCATGGTGTTATATATTGAATTTCACAGGAATATAACTGCCATAAACTGAGGAAAGAATGTACTTGGTTTATGTTCAGAACTTTATCAAGAGTTGTTTCCCATTTCAGAAATCACATCACTATGAGCACCACTGAGGGTGGTATTTGAGTCACCAACTCAACACTCCTGTATCCATCTGCATTTGTCGATGAGGCATTCATGGTGACTGCAAGTAGATGTACAGATTTCCTCATTTAGCTCTTATTTCAAAATGTCAAATATAAATTTTAAACGTGGGCAAATATTCAGTCGAATATATTAAATTGGGTTTTACAGCTTTTATGCAGAAATGAACAGTCACCGATATGTCTATTCCGCCAACACATTTTTTTCTAGTTAAGCCAACGAACCCATCAAGAGTAAGTGAACATTTTACAAAGGAACATGTTGATCACATTGGCAAAGCTGTGTGTGTGTGTGTGTGTGTGTGTGTGTGTATATAATTTATTTATGATATTTAAGGAAAACTGAAAATTGCTGTAGTGTCACTGGAATGTTCAAGAATGTTCTCTGCAAAAGGAGGTGAGTCTCACTGGTTCTTACAGAACAACATAAAAGACCATGCAATATGGTACATCGTACAATATTCTAAGAAAATTAGTTTTATAAGCTATATAAGAGATTAGTACAAAGAGGATAAAAAGAAATCCAAACCAAATAATTTCTCTATCCCATTGTAATACTGCTTTAAGAAGATGGTAAAAGATATTGAAATCAACTGCATAATGCAAATAATCTTGATTATGAGTGGGCAAAAGTAACCTGGATAATCATAAGACTTTAATATTCGCATCTATAAAGTGTGCAAGGACAGAAAAATTATGCAGAAAAGATTATTTTCAAAATTACTAACCATGAATGCAAAAAAATTGTCAATATTTGGAACCCTAAAATTAATTAAAGGGAAAAAAATTTCCTTTTCCAACATCATTGCTTATTTAACAGATGGAGCACCAATAATGTAAGTTTAGAGCCAACTTTAAAAAGAGGTACCAGATGCTTTAACAAATCATTTTATTATTCATCAATTACCAAGTCTTGGAGAAAGAGATAATCATCAATGAATGTTTTAAAATAATCCCTTCACTGACAGATTATTCATAATATTTCAAATGTCATTTAAGTGTTTGAATGTCATGTCTAAATAAGATGGTTCACCAAGCAAATATTTTTAAAAGGTTTGGCTCACATTGTGGACCTTTATGGATCTTTAACATGATCAATAAAAATATATATATAATTGGAAATACTGCAAATTGATGAGGTATAGCCTTCAAGCTTATTTGAAAAGATCTTCATTATTCAAATTATAATTTTTTAATTTATATTTTGTATATTAAATTTATTTTCAAATATTCAGAAAAGTTGAAAGACTAGGGCAAGCTTGTCCAACCCACAGCCCACGGGCCACATGTGGACGAGGACAGCTTTGAATGCTTTGAATGCGGCCCAACACAAATTCGTAAACTTTCTTAAAATATTATGAGTTTTTTTGTGATTTTCTTTTTAGCTCATCAGCTACAATTAGTGTTTGTGTATTTTATGTGTGGCCCAAGACAGTTCTTCTTCCAGTGTGGCCCAGGGAAGCCAAAAGATTGGACACCCTTGGATTAGAGCAAGGAACACCCATATGCCTGCCACCTACATTCAGCAGTTTCAAGTATTTTGCTATAATTGCTTCCTGTATGTTTGTATAATTGACTAAAACATTTCTAAGTAAAATGCAGTGCCATGCTATTTCATCTCTGAGTTCTTAACCATGAATCTCCTAAATATAAGGATATTCTCTTGCATAATCACAATGTTATTACTATACCTTAAAAAATTCAAGAGTGGGCCTCAGCCTGGGCAAGCCTTCCCCTAGCCGACCTCTGTGCCCTAGGAACCATAGGGACCCAATGGGCCAGCTCACTTGGGTGGGTGCGGTGGCACCAACCATGGGTACTTTAGAAGAAGGCTTCATTGTGCCCTTCTTCTCTGACTCTGATGCCCATTTTGATGCTGTGGTTGGATATTTAGAGGACGTTATCATGGATGAAGACTTCCAGTTATTACAGAGAAATTTCATCAACAACTACTACCAGGAGTTTGAGGACACCGAAGACAATAAACTCACCTACATACCTATTTTTAACGAATATATTTCTTTGGCAGAAAAGTATATAGAAGAACAATTGCTGGAGCAAATTCTTGGCTTTAACATGGCAGCTTTCACAACATTACAGCACCACGAAGATGAAGTGGTTGGTGGCGTACTCCAAATGCGGCTCACATTTACAGATTCTCCAGCTTTTAAAGAAATGTTTCTGGACTGCAGAGCAGAAAAAGAAGGCCAGAGACTGGACTTAAGCCGTGGTTTAGTGGAGACTTCGTTGTGCAAATCATCTTCTATGCCAGCTTCCCAGAACAATCTGCAGCACTGGGACCTATCTCCAGACAATGAATGGGATCATTCTCAATGTCACAGGCTCAGTAGTTCAATAGGCTCGGCTCATGATGACAGACCATATCCCGGAAAAACTGATTCTGTTCTGCAACTCTTCATTCACATTAAGCATTGATAGGTAAAAGTCAACATGACCTAACCCTCCTGGACTTATTTATCCTGAAACATCTTATTCGGTTTTTCTTGTTTGTTTTGTTTGTTTGTTTGTTTGTTTGTTTTTTGAGACAGGGTCTTGCTCTGTCACCCAGGCTGTACTGCAGTGGCCCAATCTCAACTTACTGCAGCTTCCACCTCCCTGGTTCAAGTGATTCTCCTGCCTCAGCCTTCCAAGTAGCTGGAATTACAGGCACCCACCACCATGCCCAGCTAATTTGTTTGTATTTTTAGTAGAGACTCAGTTTCACCCATGTTGGCCAGGCTGGTTTTGAACTCCTGACCTCAAGTGATCCGCCTGCCTCGGCCTCCTAAAGTGCTAGGATTACAGGCGTGAGCCACCCCTACCCCCCGACCCCCACGACCCCGACCTAATCACCTTCTTGTATTCATTAACTCTAATACTCCTCCCCTCCCCAAGTAGGTACCTCTCTCAGGTGCTTCTGACTCAGGCACCTTGTAAGCAAGCCCATGTCAAGCATTCCACCCCGTGGGGGGCCCTTCCTCAACCCAGCATCCATGTTTGTGTATCAAAACCCACCATCATGAACCCTCTTTATCCCAGCAGGCTTTGCATAAATTTTTTGTGCACTTGCATCTCATTTTTGACATCAGTCAGAGTTTCAGTTCTTCAGCCTCAGGGAGGTTTTTTAATGTTTATCTGGGGTGTTACTCCAGCCAGCTGTCCATCTTGAGATTTTTGAATCTCCTGTGAACACAGCTTGTCCTGGCTGGAGGAATCAACTGAAAGAGATGTCCTTTACCTAAACTCCTGTGAAAACTCCTGGTCTTAACATTTGAAGTCCTTGTGTGACTATGTCTTCTGCTGGTCCTGATGTAGTCCCACTATTTTCAGAAGTCTCTTTGAAGTGTTATTTTTGGAAAATATTTGTATAGATGAATTCTCAGGCTAAACTAGTAGCCTGAGTAGCCTTGCAGTTAGGGAATTCAAAACTTAAGCAGAGAAGGGAGTGGGCTATGACCTTATAAGGGAATAATGCAATTTAGGCAATATCCAGAAAGACTGTAGTCTCATAATACTCGACCAGTGAGGAACTTGGGGAGGGACTTGCGTGCTAGGAGATAAATTACCTGCTGTGACTGCCCTGGGTGTGCCTGCCTATCAGACACCCGATCTTGCAAGACCGCCATTAAATGTCTCCTTTCCCCGGATATGATTTTGGAACTTCCACGATTACCCACTTAAAGATTAAAGTATTATATACCGTGTGCTTTTTAGTGAATGTTATGAAGGCAAAAATGCTTTCTACGTTGGCGTTCATTCCTATTTTACTGGGCACCTATGAATGCATGCTGTGTGCTAGAAATACACTAAAAGGTATCCTGTTCTTATAGCATGTTTGTGTGTTTGCATGTTAACTGAAAATACTTTCTGTATAAACAAGTTTGCTGAGTTCTCAGGGTTAGGTAGGGACTCTGCCATTTCTTACTGTCAAAATCTCTCCTACAGAGACAGTGCTCCGCTGCTGGTCTAGCTCAGTATGAGTAGGAAATCGTAAACGCCCTTACTAGTCATCTGTCTGCTTTGGCTTAGTGCAACGTGTGGTAGAATATTACTTACCAGAAAACATGTATGTCATCTCTGGAAAGAAGAAAAATCACAGCAGTTCAATTCTTAACGTGTACCTTTGATTTTCGAAACATAACAATAAGAATCTGTACTGACTTTTCACTTGGTTATCTTGCTTTTAAAGGACAAGCTACAAGTGATGTGTTTTTCTACACTGATGCATCACTTATTAAATGCTTTCGTACCATGAGTAAAAAAAAAATTCAGAATCATTATTTAATGTCATCTAATACCCAGTTCATTTTCAAACGTCTCCAACTGTCCCCAAAATACCTTTTGACAATAACAAAAATCAATTGCATTTGTGCCTCAGGACTCTATTTTAAGCTAGAAAATTTCTTGACCCTATTTTTTAATATCATTTTTATAAAATTGACTTTTACTAAGCCAGTTGTCCTTTTGAATTTCCAAATTCTGAATTTTTCTGACTGTCTCTTCACGGTGCCATTTAACTTATTCCTCCCTCTCTTCCCCATAAATACGGAATGAGCTCTACAGATTTCATTAGATTCACATCAAACATTTTTGGCAAGAATCACATGTGATGCTTACACTTCATATTTCCTCACATCAGGAGGTAGCAGATGTCAGGTTTCCTCCTACAACTAATGCTAAGGAGGGCACGGTCCCATCCACTGCAAAGGTAGAGCTACAGCGCAAATGAGGTCCTTCTTACATTTTAAGGAAAGGAGCTCAATCTCATTATAGCATAGGGAATTCTCATGACTTAATCAATAAATAGAATATTTTTAAAATAAGCTTGCCAGATTAGTTTTTTCAGACTACTAACAGAATACTACAGACTGGGTGACTCATAAAAACAACAAATGTTTATTTCTCACCATTCCAGAGAGCGGGAAGTCCAAGATCAAGGTGCCAGCAGATTCTGTGTCTGGTGAGGGCCTATTCCGAATTCATAGTCGCCGTTTTGCTGTGTCCTCTCATGGCAGAAGGGGTGAGGAATCTCCCTGGAGTCTCTTGTATAAGGGCACTAATCACATTCATAAGGGCTCTGCCCTCATAGTCTAATCACCCCCAAAGGACCCACCTCCTAATATCATCACCAGGGGTGTTAAGACTTTAACATTTAAATTTTAAGGGCACATAAACATTCAATCCATTGCACTTGCTCAATGATAATTTTTATGGTTTTCAGCTTTGCCGCATAATCTGACATAAGGGTAGATTAAAAGATACGGACTCAGAAATACATTGCTCTCATTTGGATGCAGTGATGATTAGGTTTAAAGAGCCATTAACATTTTACAATACCAGATTGGGTGGTTTCAAACAGATGTGGAATATCTTTGCCAGCATTTTCAAGAAAAGTTCATTGATTTCAGTATGGTGCCTCTCCTATAAAAAGAGAAAAATTGAACTTTGAGGATAACGTATGATTTAATCAGTCGTTATAAAAAGATCTGGGATCCAGCTAAGACTTTCTCACCCACTTGTTTGAAAATAATCTAAATTGGCCGGGCGCGGTGGCTCAAGCCTGTAATCCCAGCACTTTGGGAGGCCGAGACGGGTGGATCACGAGGTCAGGAGATCGAGACCATCCTGGCTAACATGGTGAAACCCCGTCTCTACTAAGAAATACAAAAAACTAGCCAGGCGAGGTGGCGGGCGCCTGTAGTCCCAGCTACTCGGGAGGCTGAGGCCGGAGAATGGCGTGAACCCGGGAGGCGGAGCTTGCAGTGAGCTGAGATCCGGCCACTGCACTCTAGCCTGGGCTACAGAGCGAGACTCCGTCTCAAAAAAAAAAAAAAAAAAAAAAAAAAGAAAATAATCTAAATTATGACAGCATTCCTCCCATCCAAGTACTAACCAGGCCTGACTCTGCTTAGTTTCTGAGATCAGATGAGATCAGGTGGGTTCAGAGTGGTATGGCCATATGGCAGCATTCCTACTACACATATAGCTGAGGATGGTTTCAAAATGCTTACTGCAAATGTCATGAAAATCAATTGCAAACCGGTGACAGGAGATTTTAAGCGAACTTTCATAGGCTCTGTACAAAATACTGAAGCATAGACCTAGGAAACAGACATGTCACTGAATTTTAATACAAGATATTGTTTTCAAATATCTAATATTATTAGCATATATTTGTTTAAGTTGAAAGTACTATGATAAGATATACATGCTATGATAATTACATTTTGAAACTGTTATTAGTGTGTTCTCATGCTACTAATAAAGACATATCTGAGACTGGGTAATTTATAAAGGAAAGAGGTTTAATGGACTCACAATTCCACGTGGCTGGGGAGGCCTCACAATCATGGCCAAAGGCGAAAGCCACATCTTACATGGCAGCAGGCAAGAGAGAATGAGAGCCAAATGAAAGGGGAAATCCCTTATAAAATCATCAGATCTCATGAGACTTATTCACTACCAAGAGAACAAGGGGGAAAACCAAGAGAACATGGGGGAAACCATCCCCATAATTCAATTAGCTCCCACTGTGTTCCTCTCATAACACGTGAGAATTATGGGAGCTACAAGTCAACATAAGATTTGGGTTGGGACACAGCCAAACCATATCAACTATATATTTATTTTTTGGCTACTTGTTTTTTCTCTACCATTTGGAGTCCCCAGAGCACAATCTCTTAGAGCCTCTTGTCTGATGGTTTCTTTTTCCAGTCTACTCTATTCACCATTGCTTATCAGAGAATGGTCACCCATGTATTTTTAAGCTCTAGAGACTGGTCTTATAACTAAATAAATTGTGGGATTTTAAGACATTATGTGAGATACTGTTATCCATACCATGTGTTACAATAGAATTATTTTATCCTTCATTTTTAAATAATACCCAACTTATTTTCTCCCTTCAATGCCCATAATTTGTCTTGGACATTTTCCCTACTTCAATTAAAGGTTTTCATCTTGTTCTCTTATCATATACAAACCAGTGTGGTTTGTTTTAGTTTCTCCTAAACTATTTCTATTCTGGTGTTCACATATGCCTCTGTTCTTTCCTTTTCCTCTCTTATTTTGAAATGACCTCTATTTCTTATTTATTTTATTGGATGAGTGCATTTGACTACATCATTATAGTTCTGCCTAATTGAGCCTGGAAATTAACATGTGAGACACCATAGTGATCATTTTAAAATATACAGCTCAATAGTGCTAAGTATATTTACATTGTTGTGCAACCAATCTCCTGAACTTTTCATATAGTTAAACTGCAACTCTATACCCCTTAAACAACTCTCTATTTTTCCCTCCTCCCAGCCCCTGAGGATAATGTTCATTTTTAAATTCTCTGCATAAGCATGTCATTTTAAATGCGAATTTTATTTTGAGATTGTGAAAGAAATTTTACAAAATATTTGTTTAAAAAAATGAGGGACCTTTGGGTCTAACAGAGTCAAGAACCACCACTCTAAGCTCCTTGAAGGAAGAGTGTTTTATTTACCTCTACCACAGCGTAAATAATAGAAGCTCAATGAATATATATGGAAAGAATGTGTGATTGGAAAGCTAAACGAAGCCAGGCATAGTGGCTCATACCTACAATCCCAGTTCTTTGGGAGGCCAAGGTAAGAGGATTACTTGAGGCCAGGAGTTCAAGACCAGCCTGGGCAACATGACAAAATCCCATCTCTACAAAAATAAATAAATAAATAAACAAATTAAATTAGCTGGGTGTGGTGGCACTGATATATAGTCCTGGCTACGAGGGAAGCTGAGGCAAGAAGATCAATTGAGACCAGGAGTTTGAAGCTGCACTGAGCTATAATTGCACCAGTGAATCCAGCCTGGGTGACAGAGCAAGACCCTGTCAAAAAAAAAAATGAAGAAGAAAGAAATGAAAGAGAAAGGAAGGAAGGAAGGAAGGAAGGAAGGAAGGAAGGAAGGAAGGAAGGAAAGCGAAAGGAAGGAAAGAAGGAAGGAAGGAAGGAAGAAAGAAAAGCCAAAGGAAGGAAAGAAGGAAGGAAGGAAGGAAGGAAGGAAAGGAAAGGAAAGAAAGGAGAAAAAGAAAAGTTAAATAAGAGAAACCACTGTCACTCACAAAGATCACATGTTGTATGATATTAGTTAATGAAATGTCCAAGATAGGCAAATCTATCAAGACAGAGAGAGAAAGTAGATTCGTGGTTGCCTAGGGGTGGAAAAGGAAAAGAGTAGAGAGGAAGAATGGGAATGACAGCTATTAGGTACAGGGTTTCTTTCTGAGTTGAAGAAAATCCAAAGTTAGGTTAAGGTTATACAACTCTGGAAGTACACTGAAAAAAAAAAATTGAATTGTACACTTAAAATGGGTAAACTTTACGGCACATAAATTATATCTCAATAAATTCTTTTAAAGAATTGATTGAATACGTCCTAAAAACCTATAGTCACCATCCTTAACAAGTCCTTTAGGACTTCGCCAAAAGTTCAACCAGTTATGATTTTATGCTTTCATTTGAAATGCTAAGTATTCTCAGAATATCAGATGTACAAATTACATCTTATGTCCAAAGTAAAATACAAATTATTATTTTATTTTATGAAATCATTCAGAATAAATTGTATTCAACCAACTCAGCAGTATAGTGTAAACTCAAGGGAAGGGAACTATGGAATTGCTTCCTTCTATATTGGTAACAGATGAAACAAAATTAAACAAGCAAATGACACTTAAGAAGTAAGGAATAACTCATCCATGGTGGATCCCCTGAAGGCAGAGTGCCATAGAAACCTCTTACAGCCAAGTGTATGAGGAATAAATCCTGGTCATGAGGATTATACCCTTAATCTCACCTGGGGAGAAGTGGGTGCTTCCCTACCCACGGTGCTGAGCTGGCAGAATGGGGCTGGAGTCAAGGTTCTGTCGAGGTAATCTTTATTTTTTTATTTTTATTTTTTGAGATAGAGTCTCGCTCTGTCACCCAGGCTGGAGTGCAATGGTGCGATCTTGGCTTACTGCAACCTACACCTCCCAGGTTCAAGTGATTCTTCTCCCTCAGCCTCCTGAATAGCTGGGACTTCAGGCGTGTGCCACCACGCCCGGCTAATTTTTATATTTTCAGTAGAGACAGAGTTTCACTATGTTGGCCAGGCTGGTCTCAAACTCTTGACCTCAGGTGATTCATCCACCTTGGCATCCCAAAGTGCTGCGATTACAGGCGTGAGCCACAGTGCCCAGCCTGTCGAGTTAACCTTTGGGTCTTAGATTATGTTCCTTCCTATGCCAGGGAGGGACTGATTCTTTCCTGTGCTTGCACATTAAAGCCCCACTGCACCAGGGCCTAGATTAGGTCTCCCTCCAATATTTAGTGTTAAACATGGCCAACCCAATGGCAGTTGAGTGTTTACCCAACTGCCAACTAAAAACTACTTGATCATTTTTTTTTTTTTTCCTTTTAGAAAACTTCAGTACTCCTTTCACTGATACTTGATTAATATACCTGGCACTCTGGCTTAATTCTTCTGAGGAATTGCAGTAGTATCTGAAGTTATTTTCTCAACTCAAAAAGCATTTTTGTTGTTCTTCCAGAGGCTATAGCCCTGATGTTAACATATTCTTTTTCTCTTGGCTGACAATGTGAGACAGTGCAGTTGACCCCTTGAACAACACAGGGGTTAGAGGCACTGACCCCTGTGCAATTGAAAATCCTCATATAACTTTTGACTCCCAAAAAACTTCAATATTAATAGTCTACTCTTAACTGGAAGCCTTACTGAGAACATAAACAGTATATTTTGTATGTTATACATGTCACATACTGTATTCTTACAATAAAGTAAGCTACAGAAAAGAAAATTGTATTAAGAGAATCATAAGGAATATAAAATATATTTACTATTCATTAAGTGGATCATTATAAAGGTTTTCATCCTTGTTGTCTCCATGTTCAGTAGGGTGAGGAGAACAAAGAGAAGAAGTTGGTCTTGCTGTCTTAGGAGTGGCAGAGTCAGAAGAAAATCCACACATAAGTGGACCTGCATAGTTCAAACCCCTGTTTTTCAAGGACGAACTGTAATTCATAACAAAACAGTGATAAGTATACATAATAGAGAGGGTATGAAAGCTCTGTTTTTTACCTTGTTTGAAAAATCATTTCCAGGCCAGACATGTTGGCTCATGCCTGTAATCTTAGCACTTTGGGAGGCCGAGGCAAGCAAATCACCTGAAGTCAGGAATTCAAAACCAGCCTGGCCAACATGGCAAAACCCTGTCTCTACTAAAAATACAAAAATTAACTGGGTGTGATGGTGCATGCCTGTAATCCCAGCTACTTGGGAGGCTGATGCAGGAGAATCGCTTGAACCTGGGAGGTGGAGGTTGCAGTGAGCCAAATTCGGGCCACTGCACTCCAGCCTGGGCAACAAGAGCAAGACACGGTCTCAAATAAAATAAAATTAAAAAAAAAGAAAAGAGAAAGAAAAAAGAAAAAGCAGTTCCAATAACAATTCTTGCTTTTCAACTTTATTTTCATGACTGCTTGATTGATTCAACATGATTTTCAGAAAAGTCCTGTTTCCTGGGACTGCATTACAAGCTGTCTACATAGCTCCCATTAAGTGGAAATTAACCCCACACCAGGGGAGCCAAATTGTCCTATAGAATAAGTAGACTTCCACAGACTTTGATCAAAACAAAACCTTCCCTAAGAGTCGACCAGGCTCATACTAGCAAATCTAAAATAACTTCATGTCAAGGCAGGTAACAACTGGCCACAATTTTGTAAAAGGTAGTTGGAAGTTGTAACTATAGTTCTAAAAATGAAGTAAGCATCCTGATCCATAAGGTGTTGATAAAGCTCTATATATTTTTGTTATAGAAAGACAATGACAAACTGTCATCTGTCTGTTGTATTCTGAACACTTGATTTTTTTATTAATTTTTTTTTTTTTTTTTAGATAGGGTCTCACTCTGTCACCCAGGCTGGAGTGCAGTGGCATAATCACAGCTCAATGCAGCCTCAATCTCCTGGGCTCAAGTGATGCTCCTGCCTCAGCCTCCCAAGTTGTTGGAACTACAGGCATGCGCCACAACACTTGGCTAAATTTTTTTTTTTTTTTTTGTAGGGATGGGATCCTCACCATGCTGCCCAGGCTGGTCTCAAACTCCTGGGCTCAAGTGATCCTCCTGCCTCAGCCTCCCAATGTGTTGGGATTACAAGTGTGAGCCACCATGACTGGCACACATTCTGAGCACTTTAAAGGACATAGTAAGCCAATAAAACAGGCTGACACATATTTAAGGAGTCACTGGATATCCAGGAGCCCTTCACACTCATCAGAACTCTTGGGATGACCCAGACTCTGGCCACATGATTGATTACATTCAAACTTTAGAGCCATTCCCACCCAAAATGCATGGCTTGTCTTGGTGCACACATCATAGCAGGTACCAAAATACTCTTCAAGAGGACAAACACCAAAGGCCATGGAGGATAGCCACCAAAAATTGGCTTGGCCCACAAAACAAAGAACTAATGATGGTGACATCTTACTGTTATTTTGCTCATATTAATTCAAAAACACTAGTGTAACAAGAGGAAACAGTTAATGATGCAAAACAAGCAGCATCTATACTCTACCCCCCGATGACCACAACAACGGTGAGCAAATATTTAAATGTGGTTTCCCTAATTTTAGCCATCTACCAGCCCTTTGTCATCTAAAAGTACACTTAGTGCTGCTTAGCTCTGTGTCTCTGGAACTTAGCAATCGAGGTACCTTAGCACCGTCATCTCTGTTCTTGCCACCTCCCCCCAGGGAGTCTGTGGCATTTGCTTAGCTTGGGAACTGAGCCTATGCAAATATTCAAAAGGATGTCAGCTTGCTTCCCATTGCCCTACTTTTTGCAGCAAGTTCCCTTTAATTTTGAAGGCAGACTGTTTGGTTCACAGGATGAAAAGATTTCCAATACCTCACAAGAACATGTGAGTTGTATTTGTGTTTCAGTTCTTCTTATTTATTTATTTATTTATTTATTTGGAGAGAAGGTCTCGCTCTCTCACCCAGGCTGGAATGCAGCGGCATAATCTCAGTTCACCACAGCCTTGACCTCCTTGGGCTCAAATGACCTTGCCACCTCAGCCTGGGACTACAGGTGTGCGCTACCACACCCAGCTTACTTTTTGTTGACTTTTTTGTAGAGATGAGGTCTCATTATGTTGCCCAGGCTGGTCTTGAACTCCTGAGCTCAAGTGATCTGCCCGCCTTGGCCTCCCAAAGTGTTGAGATTACAGGCATGAGCCACCACACCCAACACGAGGTGTATTTGGATTGGAACCGGATCCATGGATGGTGTGAAGTCAGTGTCCATCCTCTCGGCTTGGATAATGCAGGACCAGTTCTTTTCTGATGCTGGACAGATTCCAGGAGCCTCGCCTTCTGTTTAATTAAGTTTGCTCTCCAGGAAGACATTTCTTTTGATGGCTTGATTCAGAGCTTCTCTGTCTCCCAAGGTAATGATTATGGCATTTATGCTCTTTCCAGAGCATAACTTGTTTGTACTCAGTTCCCTGACAGATTTCTGTAATTGATCTTTAATCACTTTAGCCTATGCTAGACCATCCTCTAACGCTCAGATCTCCGGGGAGCCTTTAGAATGTTGCATTGTGAATTTTCCTTGGCCATGTATATCTCCATATAGAGTCTGGTACTTTTAGTCAGAAGGTACCGGTTCCCAGTTTAATTTGTTCTAGCTATTTTTCCAATCCAACTTTATATTCCTATCTTTCCCCCTATTCACTGCATTCTGCTTATATGTTATAGCAGATCTCTTGAAAAGGTAGGGTCTTCTTCTGAGATGAAGTCCCTCTTCCCGAATTCCTCCAACATGTAACCTAGTGAGGAAATTAGTCTTCTTTTGGTGTGGTTTCCAGGCTCAGCAGGTGAGGACTCTCACTGATAGCAATGAGGAACCTAAGACTTTGTTTGTATATTGTTATTACATGGAAATTCAGTATTATCCCAAACTATTACCTCCCTGCTTTAGTGCCTATCGTGAACAATTGACTGCATAGATCCCATGATAACAGTGATAGTAACATAAACTGAAGAGACTGGGCATGTGGTTGTGGGCGTACACATTGATGTACCACCTCGATTGATGGTGGGGTAACTTTGCAATCGAGGTACCTTAGCATTAGAGCTCTTCTGCATGAAAAATGGCAAGGCTGAATGAGAAAACAACAATACATTAGGAAAAAAGTTGAAGATCTAAGTGGCCCAAACCATGACTACACAAATTATAACAATAACTACTTTTCTTCCTGTTGTCTCATAGTTCTGAGTAGGTCGCCAAAGAAGAGAACACCAGGTTTTAGGTGCCCACACTTAGGTACCAGCTCCTAGGGCACCAGTGTGGTCCCAAACTGGTTCTGTACTCTGAAACTCATTCCCCCTCTTCAGCCCACATCTTCTTCTAAGAAAAGTGGACAGTGGCAAAACCAAATAAAATGCAAAGAGAGGATTTCTTCTAAGAGAGTGGCAAGCGAACTGTGTGTTTCCTTTGTCAAAAAACAAAATCTCAACAAATTCAATCTAAAATTTAATTGGATTTTATTAGCAATTCATGAATCAAGCAGCACCCCATCTAAAGATTTGGACAGGTGTTCTGCTGGACATGGAAAAACAGTCCTTTTTTAAAAGGCAGCTTGAGCAGGAACAAGGAAATAGTATAATACAAAAAAGCAGATTGGTTAGTGTCAGATTACTTTCCTTGTAAGGGTTAGAGCAGAGGGAACTTCCTTATTATGTGGGCTAAAACTGGGCTGATCGGAGATTTGGCTATCATCTTCTGATTTCTCAGAAGGTCAGATTAAACAACCTATTTTCAGTTTGGGGATGTGGAACTCGAGCATGAGTGACTGCATTCTTTTTTGGTCTGCTGGAACCTGGTGCAGGGGCTCAGTCTAAATCAATGGACTCTCATAAATTTAACACCCTTCTTCCTTTCAAGATAAATGAGTAGGACTTAGAAAAAACATAATTGCACACATATACTGTATAGTTTGGAGGGTGACAAGGAATGTTGCCTGAACCTTTCTAAAATACATCTAAAAGCAAGGGACTAGCTAACACTGTCTTGATAAAAATGTAAAAGGCTAGGGACACCAGGAGCTATAGGAGTCAGCTTCTCTTTTGTCTCTGGTAGGCCAAGATGGTTGAGCTTAAGTTATCCCAAAAGGACTTTGTCCAGGAGGACCACATGTGGCAGTATGGCGATCCACCAGCAGAAAGATTCTAAGTAATGGGTATCATCTAAATCAGGGAAACAGAAGTCATAGAAGCCCCCAGAAAGGAAGCCATCATTAGGACATCTGTCACATGAAAAGCCCCAACTACAGATTCCAGTAGCACCCACCATCACTCTTCAACTGTAGCTCTCCCCATCCCTGTGCCTTAATTGAAGGAGTCAAAAATAGCAACATGGTCAGGCGTGGTGATAGCATGTACCTGTAATCACAGCTACTCAGGAGGCTGAGGCAGGAGAATCACTTGAACTCGGGAGGCAGAGGTTGTAGTGAGGTGAGATCGTGCCATTGCACTCTGGCCTGGGCAACAAGAGCAAAACTCCATCCAAAAAGAAAAAACAAATCACAACAGTAAGTGGGGAGAAAGTGGAGGACAGGAGAATGAAGAAACTGGGCATGCTGTCTGCCCGCCACCCCCTAGTTAATTTTCAGACTCGAATTATAAAAGAGAGAAGCTCCAAAGTACATGAAAAAAATATGAAGTTTGATATTATTATTTTCCAAGGCTTTTTGTAGCCTGAAAATGAGATTGCTTATTAATTCATGAAAGTGAATAGAGACACTAAGGGATCGTCCAAAAATATTCTCCAGAGTTGGGAAAGGAAAAGCAGATACATCAGGTCTGAAGAAAGTGGTAGAAGAAAATAGTTATTTCCTAAATCCTACCAATCCAGCTCATTCAATAAACTGCTTACCCTGCCATTACCCTTAATTGAGCCCTTTTTAAGTGCTGGCATATTATCTCATTTAATACTTTAGAGGGGAAAAGTAACTTCTTTGCCTCACCCATCACAAGGGTCATGGCTAATACTCCTATAACAAAAGACAGATTAATGAGAGAAAAGCTTAACAGATTTATTTAACACAAGTTCTACTTGAAACGAGAGCCTTCAGAAATAAATACCCAAAGAAATAGAGAAAACTGTGTTTTCATGCCTAGGTTTGATAAAGAGTGGATAGTCATGTAAAAGTATAATTGGACAAAGGGGATATGATCTAGCAGTAATAAACTGGGGGAACTTAGCAAGGCCTGTTTGATCAGACTCTTCTTAGCATCACTATGTCTTTATTCCTTTCCTCTGGGTTTAGGGCAGGACACCTGTCACATGAGGTTCTTATGACCTACTTTCAGGAGAGGTATGTCAAAGAATTCTTTTACAGCCAGCTCTCACACATAAAGATAGGAGAAGGTCAGACAGTGGCCTCCAAGTTTCCATATTTGGGGTAGCGTGTCTTGGACCCCATCAATAATAACAGCAAATCTCTAAGGTAGGCCAGTTCTCACAGTCTCTCGCTAATTTAGGAATAAGATTTCCTTGGGGCTTATTAAAAATAAACGTTTAGGCCGAGCACAGTGGCTCATGCCTGTAATCCCAGAACTTTGGGAGACCAAGGCGGGCAGATTGCCTAAGCTCGAGTTCAAGACCAGACTGGGCAACCTGGTGAAACCCCATCTCTACTAATATACAAAAGATTAGCCGGGTGTGGTGGTGTGTACCTGTAATCCCAGCTACTCAGGAGGCTGAAGCAGAAGTGCTGGAACCCGGGGAGCAGAGGTTGCAGTGAGCCAAGATGGCACCACTGCACTCCAGCCTGAGCAACAAGAGCAAGGCTCCATCTCCAATAAACAAACAAACAAACATGGAAAAGAAGAGAGAAAGAAAGAAAGAAAGAAAGAAAGAAAGAAAGAAAGAAAGAAAGAAAGAAAGAAAGAAAGAAAGAGAGAGAAAAGAGAGAGAGAGGAAGGAAGGAAGGAAGGAAAGGAAGGAAGGAAGGAAGGAAGGAAGGAAGGAAGGAAGGAAGGAAGGGTGAAAATGAGTCCCGATGATAAGGACCCTGCACAATCGTTTTTAAATATAAAGAAAAAAGGAAATCCTTTACCTAAGACAATTCCAAACCATAATCGCCCTAAGTAGGCCTTTAAATTTAAATGAAATATGTCCTTTCTGAGGGGCCATGGAAACACAAACCTTCAGTTCACCCCTTGTCTGGACAGAGTACTTATAACAAGAGGTAGGTTTATGCAAAGATGAAACTTAAGTTCCTGATCCTCCACTTTCCCCTCCAAGGCTGGGAGAGGCCAGCAATGTGTTCACATGGTCCTGCATTTGTGTAAAAATTGTAAAAGAAAGTAATTAACCTTAATCAGTTGCGCCCACTCACAGTGTCTTTCCACTGGAACTCTCCTTCTGTCACATTTCATCTCACATTGGGTGGTGTTGAAGAGGCACTGGGTCTTCAGGGGTCTGGCTGAGCGAGTGAGGTTGTAATACAGTTATCTTGGGCTTAGTGGGATGTATTCATGTCATTCACAGTCTCTTCTGTTAATGGTTCAGGGATTGCTCAATGGCTCTCCCAGTGGCTTTCAGGAATATTTCCACTTCCTACAGTGCTGACTCACTGGACATCATGACAAGAAAATGTAGGGCCAGAGGTCAAATCACAATATAAATGTGTTCTACAGCTCTCAGCATATGCTAGTGGAGGAGAAAAAGAGTTTGAAATGTAGAGAGCCAGAAACCGATCTACGGAAAATTATTTGGTGGGGTGCAGGGGCTCACATCTGTAATCCCAGTACTTTGGGAGGCTGAGGCAGGTGGATCCCTTGAGCTCAGGAGTTTGAGACCAGCCTGGGCAACATGGTGAAACTCCATCCTTTAAAAAGATACACAAATTTGAATGGGTGCAGTGACTCACACCTGTAATCCCAGCACTTTGGGAAGCCAAGGTGGGAGGATCACTTAAGGTCAGGAGTTTGAGATCAGCCGGGCAAATATGGTGAAACCCTGTCTCTACTAAAAATACAAAATCTAGCTGGGTGTGGTGGCCGGCACCTGTAATCCCAGCTACTAGGGAGGCTGAAGCAGGAGAATCACTTGAACCCAGAAGACAGAGGTTGCAGTGAGCTGAGATTGTGCTATTGCACTCCAGCCTGGACAACAGAGCAAGATTCCACCTCAAGAAAAAAAAAAAAATTAGCTGGGCATGATGGCATGTGCCCGTGGTCCCAGTTACTTGGGAGGCTGAGGTACAGGATCACTTGAGTCCTAGAGGTCAAGGCTGCATTGAGCTGAGATTCCACCACTGCACTCCAGCCTGGGTAACAGAGCTAGACCCTGTCCCCCCGACCTCAAAAAAAAAAAAAGAAAAAAAAAAGAAAAGAAAAAAAGAAAATTATTCTTGTCATTGAATGTGTAAAATTATAAGTACAAGATTTGTTTCTCATCAATGCTTACTCAAAAAGAAGACTTCTTCTGTTAGGAATATAGCACATACACTGGAAATATGTAAATACACAATATACCATGTATTTCTTTCCTTTTTTGATGGAAATTGTACAAAATAGAATTTACCAGAATGTTTGTGCTTTTAAACACAAATATAGCAGTACTACAAGCCGGAAGTACATCTGTAGGTGAATTGCATGTTTTATGTATCATATGATTAGGCTTCTTTCCCTGGCTCTCTGTCCTATATCTCTGTCCTTCGAGATCTTCTCAGAGTCCCTCGATGAAGGTATAATGGCAAGAGTGGTCTAAAATATAGTTGGGGCACTGGTCTTCCCAGATTGGACTGGCCCAGAACAAATACTAGTCATCATCTTTACTCTGTCATTAGAAGCCTTTTTTGCCTAACTAGAATGGACCTTTGGTAAAGTAACCTACTCACATTTCTGTAAATCTCCCATCTTTGGAAAAATTAATGTTGCTATAAACTGATGGGGTTTAATGCCTCATTACAGTTCATCTTAATCAAAACAATAGCATCTTAATAAATAAGCAACTTAGTTAAACCAACAATTTAACAAGTTTTTAAAAAAATGTCACCCCCGGCCGGGCACGGTGGCTCACGCCTGTAATCCTAGCACTTTGGGAGGCCAAGGCGGGCGGATCACGAGGTCAGGAATTTGAGACCAGCCTGGCCAAAACGGTGAAACCCACCTCTACTAAAAATACAAAAATTAGCTGGGCGTGGTGGCGGGTGCCTGTAATCCCAGCTACTTGGGAGGCTGAGGCAGGAGTATTGCTTGAACTCGGGAGGCGGAGGTTGTGATGAGCCGAGATTGAGCCATTGCACTCGAGCCTGGGCAACAAGAGCGAAACTCCCTCTCAAAAAAAAAACAAAAAAAATGCTCCCCCCACCATCTCTACATATAGCAAGAAGGATGAGAACGTCACCTATTTCTCATCCAGACCCAGACTTTGGCTGCCATAGCAAATGGATTCGGTTGCCAGCTCTGTGTTTATATATGAATCAAGGACTGCTTCTCATTGCCCTTCCAGTCACACTATTTGTCTGGGACCAGACTTATCTAGATTACTAAAAAATAGTTTTATTTTATTTTTATTTTTATTTTTTTTGAGATGGAGTCTAGCTCTGTCGCCCAGGCTGGAGTGCAGTGGCCGGATCTCAGCTCACTGCAAGCTCCGCCTCCCGGGTTTACGCCATTCTCCTGCCTCAGCCTCCCGAGTAGCTGGGACTACAGGCGTCCGCCACCTCGCCCGGCTAGTTTTTTGTATTTTTTAGTAGAGACAGGGTTTCACCGTGTTAGCCAGGATGGTCTCGATCTCCTGACCTCGTGATCCGCCCGTCTCGGCCTCCCAAAGTGCTGGGATTACAGGCTTGAGCCACCGCGCCCGGCCCAAAAAATAGTTTTAAAAATAAATTTCCCTACTCATGTCCAAATGAGGAATCAGCTTGGTGTGTGAGTATCTGATAACATCACAACTATTGTGAATATATGTCATGTTGCTATGGCTTAGATGTGGTTTGTCCCCACCAAAACTCGTGGAAACTTGAGCCCCAGTGCGGCAATGTAGGATGATGGGGATTAGTGGGAGGTGTTTGGGTCATGGGGGCAGATCCTTCATGAATGGCTTGGTGCCATTCTCAAGGCAGTTCGTTTTTGCTCTGTCAGGACTGCAATAGTTCTCTTAGGAATGGATTAGCTCGCATGAAAGCGAGCTGTAATAACGTGAGGCTCCTCCTCCTGTTTTGTCCTCTCTTCACACGTGCCCACTTTCCCTGTGACCTTCTCCACTATGTTTTGACCTCCACCACGTCTGGCCCTCACCTGAAGTCAAGCAGATGCTGGTGCCATGCTTCTTGTGAGCCAAATAAATCTCTTTTCTTTATAAATTAGCCAGCCTCGGGTATTCTATTATAGCATCACAAAACAGACTAACACACATGTGTTGATAAAAGAACTGCTCTTGTAAAGGAACCACAGAAGGTCATGCTTGGGGATATTTCTCTGCTATCCTATGTTGTATTAACATATGAGCAATACATCCTGTGACATCTGTGTTAGGCCAGATTCAAGAATGATTTGGGATGTAAAAGATAAAAAACATAGGCACTCAGCCTCTGACTGAAGTGAACATATGAGGCATGACTATTTAAGAATATGTAAGCCCCTAAAACTGCTTCACGCTTACACGATGAGATAAACATAAAAGTGTTATGTATCCAACAATTCTTTAGAATCTTCTTTCAAAGGAGGTCATCTCCTGGCTATTCTAAACAAAATCAGAACAGTATTTCCGGAATTCTGAGCAGTCTCTTTTTTGTTCATGCATTATCTATGAACCGAGGAATGCAAGAAATACAGAGGCTTAAAAATGAACTCTATGTTCATTTTTATTTTCCTAATATTCTTCTCAGTTTCCTGGAAGCAAAAGATGAGGTTTTTTTAAAAAATAAATTTTAATTAAATAAAATGGTGATATATGATATAATATGTAATACAGATTGTCATAAATTTCTCACATCAGAATTCTTCCTTGTGAGTCCTATGCTATAATAACAATAGTAAAGTTCTGTTTTGGTGAGAATTGGTACTCTGTGGACACCAAGCTTCACAGGTGATTGAAAAAGGATTGAAAAAAAAGGTGATTGGCAAAAGAAAATTAGAATGGTTCCTTTCCTCAGCCTCCAACTCACAGCATAAATTACTTCTCAGGAAAACATGACACTGTTTTATGAAGACAAGAAATGAAAGAAAAATAAACTAGAAAAGGGGAAATGGAGCATAGAGTTGGAAATAGAGGAGAAAGGATATAGCCCTTTGGTTCTAGAAAATAATTCTTAACTTTTATTAAAGTTAAATAAAAATTCACCATATATCATTTTCTTTACCAAAGGCAGAAGTCCAAGTCAGGGTTAAATTACACGAATGTTGGGAAGGTAGAATTAAAGCAGTAGATTGAAATCAATTGGTCCCTACCAGCCTGCAACCCCCTTTAAGGGAAACCACACAGCCACAGCCCCTGTTCTATGTGAAGGATTCCTCCTCCAGCCACCGACTGGATCAAGAACAGGCACCTTACCCAGGTGTAGACCATCCATGGCTTTCCCACAAGCTCCAACCAACCCAGCAATAAGAAGAACAAATGAGGCAAAACAAAGTCTCAATATCTGGAGTCTGAAATGGAAACCTTGGAGAAATGGCACCAGTGAGCAGTGAGAATTAAGATGGAAAGGTCCTCAGGAACTGAAGAACATGAATCCCATTGACGGCCACTATATCTTAAAGTCCCAGCAGGAAACAGAAGATACAGATAGTTCAAAGAAAGAGACTTTAACCAAGACTGTTTGCAGGAATGTAAACAGGGTTAAGAGAACATGCAAATGATGGTACAGCCATCCAGAAAGTAGCAGCAGCAGGAAGCCATTACTACCTGGGCATGAAGGAGCAGGGGGCAGAAATAGTGGTACTGGAGCTCAGTGAGACCCAGTAATGTGCAAGAGCGCCCCTCAGCAGGAGCTGTAGCCTCGGAGGGATACAGAGACTGCCAGAGAGGCAAAGTGGTGGAGAGAAGCAGAGGAGTGCAGGCAGTATCCTCATCGCTCACTTTCCCCTTGCTCTAGTGGCCCACTCATTAGTCACACCCAGTCGGAATCCAGAGACCATGGGAATTCTGGTATGGTTCAGTCCTGCCCGTCTCCACCACAAGAAAAGAACAGGGGACAGCAAGCAAAGTATGTTGCAAACAGAGACCAACCAGAAAGCCACGTACAAGCCCAAGTTATGAAGGATCTGAAGAAAGCTGGTAGACAAAGGAAAACTGTCCAGAAAAAAGCAGGAGACCTGAGAGAAAGACAGCTGGGGAGAGCAGCTGGTCCCTAGCCCTGCCTCAATTCTGATGCCATTCTGTCCTAGTTTTGTCTACTGATGGCATTGCCCCACCCTGACCCCCAGAGCTTGAGGCCCCTTTAATAGGCCTTGCTTCCTTGTCATGAAAAAAGCCCAAATAAGCCAGATTATCAAAAAAGAATAAGCACTTCTCCATCTCACTGGTTCCCACTTAAAGAGACTACTCCTGGCAGGGCATGGTGGCAATCTCTTCCTCCCGGGTTCAAGCGATTCTCATGCCTCAGCCTCCTGAGTAGCTGGGATTGTAGGTGTGGGCCACAACACCTGGCTGATTTTTGTATTTTTAGTAGAGATTTCACCATGTCGGTCAGGCTGGTTTCGAACTCCTGACCTCGTGATCCGCCTGCCTCAGCCTCCCAAAGCGCTGGGATTACAGATGGGAGCCACTGAGCCCGGCCTTAAATTTAATCTTCATTAACATTTTCACTATCAGTTTCTTAAGTGCAGAGACAATCAACAATAAGTGTAAACCTGCTTTGTAGCATTTGATAATTTCCCTGGTGTAAATACTGCAATAGTGGCTGATTTCAAGCAATCAACATGCCATACTGAAGGCAGAGTTGGGAAAATGTGCAGTAACACACCACTAAATAATATTTCCGTATACAGATACGACATAAATAACCTTAAGAGCACAGATAATGATAAAACATAATAAAATAATTAGAAAATGAAGAGTTTTGAGATTTGTAACCTTTGTTTTTTGGTTTTGTTTTGTTTGTTTGTTTATTTATTGAGGCGGAATCTCGGTCTGTCCCCCAGGCTGGAGTGCAGTGGCGCGATCTCGGCTCACTGCAAGCTCCGCCTCCCGGGTTCACGCCATTCTCCTGCCTCAGCCTCCGGAGTAGCTGGGACTACAGGCGCCCGCCACCACGCCCGAATAATTTTTTGCATTTTTAGTAGAGATGGGGTTTCACCGTGTTAGCCAGGATGGTCTCGATCTCCTGACCTCGTGATCCACCCTCCTCGGCCTCCCAAAAAGTGCTGGGATTACAGGCGTGAGCCACCGCGCCCGGCCATAACCTTTGTTTTTAATATAATCTTATTGTAAGTTCATGTAGTAAGATTTTTAATAATAGCAGTGTTTAATTTTTCTGCTAATTATATTTCTGAAATGTTAGCAACCAGGTATCATCAGTTGGCCCTAGCACACCACCGACTGCCAAGTTTTACTAATGAGGAAACTGAGGCTCAGAGAGGCTGTAACCAACTTGCTGTAGTCACACAGGACAGTACTACTTAGGTTGCTCTAATTCCAAACCTTCTCCCTTCCACTTGCCGATCTACCTACATGTCAGCACCCAAACGTCTTGGTGTGAATGGATTTATAGTTTGTTGAATAAAGTCATTGCTTTCCGGTAGGTGGGATGGGAAATCTGACCAGGCGAAAGAACAGGATGAAGGGAAAAAGAACATCTACTGAACAGTTCAGGATACGGCAGGATATTTTCTCTCCTGGGATTTGGGCAAGCCAAGATTTAACAACCAGCAATTACCCAGCAACTGATAGAACTGATAGAACATTCATTGTTTTTTTTTAAACTTTTGCCATTCAGTATTCCTTTTCACACATTTTCACTGTGTGAAATGAAAACGTTAAGACTTATCTCAGCAGCCACAGCAAAGAGCAAGTATTAAAAATCAAGTGAGTTTCCAGGAGAAGAAAACAAAGTTAACCCTCAATACAAATACAACTCGGCCAAAGGTGTGGCCCACCCCTCTCCGCTCCATTATTTTCAAATAAGCCATTTCTGCCCTCATGGACTGCGAGCTAGTGGCTCCAGGCTGTGACACCACTACATCCCAGCTTCAAATCTCCCCTTGCAGGCAGTTTGGGGGTAAATAATAAAATTAGCATCCTAACACTACAAGTTGTGAGACTGCTCAGGAACAATCTTAATTTGCTTACTGGAACTCCTGTAGAAGATGCTTTGAACCGCTTTAGATACAATAGGTTCAGGTAAAACGGCGCTGCCTTGCCAACCACAGCCCCGAAGACCGGGTCTGCAAATCCCTCAGCTGGCCGAAGGGGCCGGATCCGCACATGCGCAGTCAGTCCCGTCGGCTGTGCGCTCAGCCGTGCGCTCAGCCCCGCCCCTAGAGGCGCCGCGCTCCATGACAGCCAGCGGGCGTACACACGCTGACGCTCAGGCTGCGGACGCGCAGGCGCAGTCGGGGCGCCTTCGGGGCACCGCCGAGCTTTCCCGTAGCGTGTCTTGAGTCTTTTTTTTTTTGCGAAGTGCCGCTAGGCCAGGCAGGTGCTAAAAGCCCGGAGTCGTGCACCCCGGCCAGGTCTCAGCAGCATGGAGGCGCAAGGTGTCGCGGAGGGCGCGGGGCCGGGCGCCGCCAGCGGCGTGCCCCACCCCGCGGCCCTAGCCCCGGCTGCGGCTCCCGCCCTGGCGCCAGCCCCGGTGGCGACCGCGGCCTCGCAGTTCACCCTGCTGGTGATGCAACCCTGTGCTGGGCAGGACGAGGCCGCGGTCCCCGGGGGCAGCGTTGGGGCGGGCAAGCCCGTTAGGTACCTGTGCGAAGGGGCCGGGGATGGCGAAGAGGAGGCTGGGGAGGACGAAGCGGACCTGCTAGACACTTCGGACCCTCCAGGGGGAGGCGAGAGCGCGGCTAGTTTGGAGGATCTGGAGGACGAGGAGACCCACTCGGGGGGCGAGGGCAGCAGCGGGGGCGCCCGGAGGCGGGGCAGCGGCGGGGGCAGCATGAGCAAGACCTGCACCTACGAAGGCTGCAGCGAGACCACGAGCCAGGTGGCCAAGCAGCGCAAGCCGTGGATGTGCAAGAAACACCGCAACAAGATGTACAAGGACAAGTATAAAAAGAAGAAGAGCGACCAGGCCCTGAACTGCGGTGGGACTGCCTCGACTGGCAGCGCGGGAAACGTCAAACTCGAGGTATCAGACTTAGCTGAGGCCTAGGGGTAGGCGGTGGAAGAAGAAACCCAATCTTAAGGCAAACCGCATCTCCAGGGCCGGCCCATCCGCTTCCAAATGGGCCGGGTTGCAGTGACTGGGTTAGTGGTTGAGAATTAGAATGTTTACCCTAAATTAAAGTTTATACCAGCGTGTGCAAAGCAGTAACAGTTCTGTTGCACCCATATGATAGGTGCCGAAATTTCAGTAAAAATAATGTGACATCGGCAGAGCTGTCATAGATCTGGGATATGGCTGGAAGGGCACAGAGTAAATGTTCGGTCTGGTTCATCGCTAAAGGAGACTTAGGAACCTAGATGAAGTTGGTACTTCTGAGAAAGTCATCTCTTTAGGTTTTCACTACTCTATTCTCAGTATCCAGTTCTCAGTACCTCTATTCGTAATACTCCTTGATTTAGTACTTTGTTTTTAGTGTCCTGTTCTGTTAACCCTCTTCCTAGTACCCTATTTTTAGTACTACTATACTCAGTTGCCTGTCTGTAGTACCCCTGTACTTAGTACACTTTTCTTACAACTCTGTTCCCAGTACCCCTATGTTTAGTCCCTTGTTCTCATGTTCTCACTACCCCAATACTTAATATACCTTGTTCTCAGTATCCTTGTTCTTAGTACCCTGTTTTCACTATCCCTTTTCTTAGTACCCCTGAGGGGGGGAAAAAAAGGATGATAATGGGGTATAAGTCTCAAAAAACTTTTGGATTGTTTGATTTGAATTGAGTCAAAGGTAAAACCAGTGTTCTGGAGTTGGACTTCTGGGTGCAAACCCCTGTTCCATCATTTGCTGGCTGTGTGGCTTGAATAGGTTATGAAACACTGTAAAATGAGCATTAAAATAGTATGTCATTCACAGTGTTGCTGTGAATATGTGAGCCATTCCATACTGAGTGTTCACACAGTGTCCAGCAACTGGTTCAAGTTTGCAAACCTTTGCTGTTATTATTGTCATTGTTAGTGGTATACTTTGAGGCTGTCACAGATAAGCAGATACTTCTTCTTGTGAGAGCTATGTAATCCCTCAGTGTAGAGAAAAATGTAATTTTGTTACAAGTGATCCAAGCCAAGTATGGTGGCAAGTGCCTGTACACCCAGCTGTACTCGGGAGGGTGAGGTGGGAGGATTGCTTGAGACCAGGGGTTCAAGGCTGCGGTGAGCCTTGTTTGCATCACTGCACTCCAGCCTGGATGACATAGTGAGACCCTGTCTCCTTAAAAAAAAAAAAAAAAAAAGTGGTCAAAATTTTTTCTTCTTTAACTGCAAGCTGTCTTAGGGTCTTACGATGTATTCTAAGTCTTTAAATTTCTTAGTTTCCAGCTGAACTTGAAGTGCTCCATTACTAAAATATTAGACCTTGTAATTGTTTACAAATGTAATGTTCTAGGCCAGGCACAGTGGCTGATACCTGTAAGCCCAGAACTTGGGGAGGCCTAGGAGGGAGGATTGCTTGAGCCCAGGAATTCGAGACCAGCCTGGGTAACATAGGGAGACCCCCATGTCAACAAAAAATTTTAAAATTAGCCGGGTATGTTGGCACATGCCTGTGGTCCTAGCTATTCAGGAGGCTGAGGTGGAAGGATTGTTGAGCCCAGGAGATTGAGGCTGCAGTGAGCCATGGTTGTGCCGTTTCACTCCAGCCTGGGTGACAGAGCAAGACTTTGTCTCAAAAACAAAAAGTATAATATTCTAAATATCTCCAAAATCTACAGTTGCCAATGTGTCATACTTAATTCACACTGGTTAGGACTGAGTGACTTCTCTTTCCCTTAAGTTTTAATCTTTTGGAGTAAGAGGACTCCTTTGAGTATCTGGTGACTTAATGAAAACTCTTCCTAGAAAAATCCACTATGTAATTTTAATTTTGCCTACTAATTAATGGGCTCAGGACTTCTGTAATCTTAGTTTAAAAACCCCCTCAATCCATATTCTTGTTATATGTTTTATCAAATCTCTGATTATGGGGAATTAGAGAAATAAACACCTGGAAAAGAATGAAAGTTAGTAAAAGTGATCAAGTTTCTTCTTCAGTATGTTCCACAGGTGCTCATTCGCTTCAGAATTCTTTGGAGAGGGAGAAAAATAATACTTTTTTTCTTTCTTTTTTTTGAGACAGAGTCTCACTCTGTTGTTGCTCAGGCTGGAGTACAGTGGTGCGATCTCGGCCAACTAGAACCTCCACCTCCTGGGTTCAAGCAGTTCTTGTGCCTCAGCCTCCTAAGTAGCTGGGATTATAGGCATGCACCACCACCCCCAGCTAATTTTTGTATTTTTAGTAGAGACCGGGTTTCGCCATGTCGGCCAGTCTGGTCTCGAACTCCCGATCCTCCCACCTCAGCCTCCCAAAGTGCTGGGATTACAGGTGTGACCCACCACACCCAGCTTAATAATACTTATTTTCAAGAAAGAAGTAGTTAACCTATGGCTGCTTACTTTTTTTTTTTTTTTTTAACTACCTAGCATTTACATCTACAGTAAGGAAAATGTGTAAAAGGCAAATTCATACTGAGAGTCTCTCTCTGCACCTCCCACAAAAAGAACCTCATAATTGACTATTTTGTTATTTATTTACTTATCTAATTTTTAGAGATGGGTCTCACACTGTTGCCCAGGCTGGCCTCAAATTCCTGGGCTCAAGTGACCCTCCCGCCTCAGCCTTCCGAGTAGCTGGGATTACTTCACCATTGCACCCAGCTTCACTATTTTGAAATAATTTGCATGACTTTTTAGGGAAGGGAATTAATTGCTATAAGCAACAAATAATAGCTTACTATCCAATTTGTCTTATATTGTGGGATACTTTATCAGTTCTGAGGAGGTAACAAGATCTGTAAGTCTTTATCTTTGTTAAACTGAGTGAGTGTAAAGAAAATAACAGTGCCAGTCAGGATATAATAAGAGACAACTATATAGTCCGGTTTTAGCAGTTCAGAGGAGGATAGATCATTGTAGGCTGAGATACTCCAGAAAGGCTTTGCAGAGGAAATGTGACTCAGGATAAACCAGAAAGGATGGGTAATAGTTTCCGCTTAATGAGCTGAGTTTCTTATGTGTCAAGCACTGTGTTAAGCTATAAATGGAGTCTCACAACCCTTCGGCAATGGGATAGGTACTATGTTTTACATACATGGAAACTGAGGCACAGAGAGGCTAAAGGATTTGGCCTAGGTCATACAGCCAGCAAGTAGTGTACTCAAGCACAAGCAGTCTTATTCTAGAGGCTTCACTTTCACCCCCTTACTGTACTGCTTCCCTAGAATTCTGGTAGATAAAAGGAAAGAGAAGCACATTTTAGTAAAGAGAGAGAAGTGGGAATACAGAAAACACTTTTGTGAAGATAGCAAGTGGACTATTCTAGCTAAAATGTAATAGTTGAGTGGAAAATTCATGAGAAAAACATTTGGAAAGATAGGTTGAAGCCAGTTTTTTCTAGTATTGAATGCCAGCCTATGGGATTTGGGTTTGGAGTCTTTAAATGAAGTGATAATTAGGAAGGAGCAGAGGATCCTACCCTGATGGAGTGGGTTAATGTTGAGAGCCTATAGATTTTGAGACTATTTCGAAGATCATTATAGTAGGACTGACAGGTGATGACGGTATCTTCTGCTATGCTATGAGCAGCAAGATTAGAAATTAAGGTCTCTATTCCAATGAAGGATTTATTAAGGTAAAAAAATTAAAGAAATTAAGGTATCTAAAATTATTTCTTACACAAGCCGAGGTTAAGTGAGGAACAAGTGTGTATAATGTCTACTCCACCAATCTAAGAACTGTGCTATATGAGAGACACATAAAGGGACTAGGGATAAATGAATTGACTTCTGTTGGTGGGATTGTTGTTATTAAATATCTGAAAAGCTATCATTTAAGAGAAGGAGTAGACTTACATGGCATAGTTCTGAGGTGACTGGGATTCTTAGGCATAAATCACAAGGAGTATGTATTTCAGCTCAGCTTAAGTAAAGCTACCTAACATTCTACCGAAATATCAGAGCTATTCAAAACCAAATGAAGTGTGGCAAAAGTTGGTAAACTCTGTAGGACAAAGAGCATTGAAAGTTTTTGAAAAAGAATTCCAACATCTGTACAAGTTTGGACTAGATGAGTAAAGGTTATTTTCACTACAAGCTTCTCTATCTAATTCAGTATCTAATATTTTGTGATATTAACCTTTTGAATTTGCATAGTGAGGTTGTGAGGGCGGAGGGTACTGTACTGTCAAGTCAATTTCAGCATTCCATTATCTTGCACATAAAAATTAAAGAATCTCATAAATAAAATCAACTCGGGGGTCGGTGGGGGAGGAAGAAGTTATTTTTGTTTCCTCTGGGTATTAGAATTTTCTTTTTTACAGTTGTTACGTGTTGAGGCCTAAAATATTTAGGGATGAAATGTTTTTGTAATATAAAGTTGGTAAACTTCTCATAATGAAAGAGATTAAGAGGATATTCTCATAGATAACTCAGAGGCCGGTAGAAAGAAGGCCAAGAGAAAAAAACAGCATAGATAATATTCTAAGTAAAGAACAAAGAGGTTAAATTCATGTAAAGTATGGCTTTCTGGTAAAACATTTATAGTTTTATATTTACTTAGTAAGAATTTTGGATGTGGTATTGTAGTATAGTTTTGTAAGAGTCAGAATATTTCAGTCAGCTAAACAATATTTTGTTATGCCAGCAAAATTGCAAATATTTAAGATGCAGTCAGGTAACTGGGAGTACCTGACTGGTAATAAGTGCGGCTGATTTTGTTTTTGGGCAGTTAAATCTCAGGGTAATGGTATCGTTTTAGGACTTGCCTGTTTTGTTCATACAGGTGGCAGGAGACTATACTAGTGCTTTTTCAAGCAAGTTTATCTAAATTTTGAAAGATTTGGTTATCAATTGCTTCTTTAAACAGTATTTTACTACTCCCCCATTTGTTTTGGTTGGTAACTGGGTAAAAGCTATCAGATATCTTATTGAGCAGTGCATAATTTGCCTCTGAGTTCATATATTTCATCCAAAGGCAAGCAGATTATGTTTTGGCTTGGATAGCATTATAAAAAGAGAATGGTCAATTCCACTTGGCATTTTTTGTAATGTTGAAAATAGCTCACAAGTAACTCTGCCTCAATCTTAGTGGCCCACCTCTCACACTGTTACTCTATCACACTGTATCACACACTATTAATTTTGAGACCTGTCAAGAGACTAAAGAACCCAGGTTGAAAATCAGGTGGGAGAGGGAGCGAGAAGGAATGTTACATCAAATTAACTGCTGGTATCTTGCCTATAATGAAGAACTTTCCAGTGTTACAGAGACTGGGCAAGAAGAAGGAAGAAATGCAAAGACCTGTTCATTACCTCTTTGAAATACCTGTAATCATGACTTACTACATTAACTGTTTATCTATTTGCATTTTTATCATTTATCCCAGGAAAGTGCAGATAACATACTCTCCATTGTTAAACAAAGAACAGGATCTTTTGGGGATCGTCCTGCAAGACCTACTCTTTTAGAACAAGTGTTAAATCAAAAAAGACTGGTAAATATCTGTTTGTCAATCAGTTATAAATGTGTTAACAAACTTTTTTGTTATAAATGGAATTATTGAGATTTTTGAGATTTTAACTCATGACATCACACTATACATCAAAATGAATTCCTAATAAGGAGTCAAAGTTTTAAAAAAAGAATCAAAACTTTACCTCAAAAATCTGTAACGAGATTTTTTTTAGCTTATATAGACAAAATCACAGGGAGAAGATTATAAACTTGACTACATAAAAATGAATGCTATAGTCAAAACTAGTGGCAAAATGCACAATAACCTAGAGCAAAAATATGTACAACAAGTATAAAAGACTGTGGTTATTGTGGCTGATATTTTATCACATAAAATATTCCTGGTTGGGCATGGTGGTTCATGCCTGTAATCCTAGCACTTTGGGAGGCCAGGTGGGAGGATCACTTGAGGCTGGGAATTTGAGACCATTCTGGGCAACATAGCGAGACCCCATCTACAAAAAAATTTAAAAAGTAGCTGAGTGTGATGGTATGTAGCTGTAGCCAAGAGGCTGAAACAGGAGGATTGCTTGAGCCCAGGAGTTTGAGGCTGCAATGAGCTGTGATCATACCACTGTACTCCAGCCTAGGCAACAGAGCACCCTATAAATCACTAAACATGATCAGTTTCCTTATATATATATAAAATATGTTTCCCTCTTTGACAGCTTCAGTCTTAACTGCAAAGAAAGGTTATTACAACAATTCCTATAATTTGATGAGGAAAACCTTTGACTTCAATACATTGCAAAAGATACAAACAGAAAAAAAAAGGCGGAATACCATTAAATGACATGGAAAGGTATTCAACATCATTAAAAATAAACAAAAAGTGAAAATTGTTTAAACGATTACCACAATGATGCAATGATGTTGAGACTTTCATGCAATGGGCATCCTCCTGCAGTTAATGGCATTATATATTGGTATAGCACTTTCAGAAAGCAGTGGGCATTATGTACCAGGAGTCATCCCTTTTGACTCAGACATCACATTTAATATGAAGGCATTTACAGGACGTAAATCCTAAATATGGATGGAGTTAAACATAAAGATATTGCCAGGAATATATTTATCATAAATAGTAAAAAGGTAATTGAAACAACCTAAATGTCCAACGGTGTCATAACAGCTAAGATGATTTTTAAACAAAACTATTTAATAAATAGAAAACGTACTAAGATATAATACATATAATGTTGAAATCAGGATTTAATGATAGTATGTTCACTTTATTCAGTTTATCTTTTTGCAACTTATTGGGGCCAAAGATTTTTTCTTTATAAATTTATGTATTTTATTATAAAAACATATTACGGGAGACTGGCAGGATGATTGCTTGAGCCTAGGAGTTCAAGACCAAGTGAGCTATGCTCCCGCCACTGCACTCTAGCGTGGGGAACACAGACCCTGTCTCTAATAATCATATGTTAATCATAGTCTGTTATATTTGTTATATTATTACAACTATATTTTAAAACTATATTTTAAAAAGTGTACAAAAAGGTATTGGATGTTTTGGAGCAGTTCTATTAGTTTTTTTCCTGAAATTTTGGTATATACCTATATATATACACATATATAAATGCATACCTATACACACAATATTAAATTTCTTTATGAAGACTTAGTTGGCTAATGAGAAACTTGACTTCTAGCACTAGTTTATATGTATGTACAAACTGGCATTTAGCTGCTATTTTCACATGTGGCTCCCTTTCATCTCCTTTTTTTTTCTTGCTATAATCCTGGGTCAGTGCTCTTCGTTCTTACGTATTTCAAGAGATATATTTGCTGGCATATTATGGAAGGCGTTTCCTTTGTGCACAAAGTCACCAATAACAGACTTCACCTGTTATTTTTAGGTTTTAGTATTTTGATGTGTGACATCACATTATTTTCAGTTTGCAGCTTAGTTGCAGTGCATCAGATGTAAAAGTGATTTTGATTCAGGCATATTTTTGTGAAATATTGTCATGTGTAGGGACACATCAGAGTAATTTCATAGCATGAAAACAGTCTAATCACATAGATTAATGCTATTAATAATTTTTTTCTTTTCTTTCTAAGTCGTTACTAAGAAGTCCAGAAGTAGTGCAATTTTTACAGAAACAGCAACAACTATTAAATCAGCAAGTTTTGGAGCAAAGACAGCAGCAGTTTCCAGGAGCATCAATGTGAGGGAACTTATCAAGAACATCTACATGGTTTTTATCTTACTGTAATAGATGAGCATATTTTTTTACCAAATATAAATGGGGTAATAATATATGCCTGTAGAACATAAACATTTTCCTGTAAATGTATGTTTGCATTTGGGGATAAATAAGTATTGCACTTTGTGCATCTAATCTTTCAGATTACTATGAGTTTGAAGAAGTCAGCTTACCTTTCCAAAATAACATTTAATTATAATGTTTTTTAAAAATATATTCCTCTTCAGTCATTGTTACTGAAGGTAATGAAGCAGTTACTTTCTGTGGAAGTCATAAAGTTAATAGATATTAATCTTGACTCATCTAGCTCAGTGGTTCTCATCAAGGGTCCATTTGATTGTCATAGTGACCTTGAAAACCATTGGTTTTTAGTGAGTGGTCAGGAATGCTAAATGTTCTGCAGTATCAGGGGTAGTCCCACATACTAAGGATTGTCTCACCCACAGTGCCAAAAACACTCCTAAGAAATGTTGATGGCTATTTTGTGGTGCTAACATGTAGTTGGGGCACCTATAATTGGGTTCTCTTAATAACCTTTCTTTGCAGTTAAGACTGAAGCTGTCAGAGAGGTAAGCGTATTTTATATAGATGTAAGGAAAGTGATTATTGTTTAATATCTGTGAATTTAGGATGTGCATGTCTTTTCAGAGGTGTGCTAGTAAAACCTGAGGGATTAACTAAGCACACTGGGATGTGTCTTTTACAGTTGGCTTCTGTCTTTCATGTTACCTGTTAGTGTTGATCTCTTAAAGCAGATATTTCTTGTTTGTTGAATTTGTGAACAGTATAGATCTCAGCCCACCAATGCCAAAACAAAATTATTTTTCTTATACTTATTTTTATTAAACAAAATGAAAAAGATCCTTTTCAAAAAGGAGATCCTGAAAATAAAACTAACAGTCCAGCATTTTGTCATTGTTTTTCACAATTTGAGCTATCTCAAAACTGCTATTCCTAAGTAATGTTCAAAAATGATGGGTAATCTGGATACTTTTTTCTTATACTTTGTCCTAGGAAAACTTTAAACTTTTAAAAAGGCAAACCTACCAATACGAATAACAAATTAAATGTCAAGAGAATATATCCAATATTAGGATATAAATGTATGTGTCTCAAGTTTAACTATACAAAAATTTGTTACTTGTTTTTTAAACTCTATATATAGTTAAACTTAATCATGGCTGTTCTGAGAAGTACTTATGGAAAGCAAGAATGTTTTGTTCATTTTTTAATGTGTGTGTTTTTACTTGCATATCTGTTTGCTTTTAACAAAATTAATTCATTAAAGTCCAGTTGTTGACCTTTGAGTTGGCTGATTTCTTTATTCTGTTCTTTAGTTTATTCTTACTAGACGCAGAGGAATTCTACTCTTGGTTTTAAAAGTCTCAAGTTGGAATCTTTCAAATGTTTACTGATTTATAATGTCCCATTTCTTTTTCTAGAATTAGAAAATATGATTAATATGAATATTGTCAAATAGTTCTAATTGCTTTTGTATAACTCATTGAAAATGGAAATTTTAGTATTTTAAAAAATCATTATTACACCCTCAGTTTCTAACTGTCTTTAGTTTCTAACTTCCTTAGCTAGAAAAATTAATGTTCTACTCATGACCACAGATACTGTTGAAGGTCCATAGATTAGGGCCTGTGTTCAGATAGCAGTTTATTTGAAAACGGACTGACTTCCTTCACTATAGAAAAAAAAAAAATCTGATTTAAATACCTCTTTTACTGAGTTTGAAGGTAACAGTTGTTTTTAAAACATTTTAATGAAAATACTTGACATGTTTAATAATCAGGTGAGTTGATCTCACCTTTCAATCAAAAGATGAGCTATTTCCCTGATTACCCCGACATAGAGTACTCCATCTTCCATTGGTTGTTTGGATTATTCTAAACCACTGGAGATGAACTTTCTAGAAAATCATCTACTGCAGCAAAATACATCTTTCCTCTTCAGAGCTTTACCCTAGTAGCAGAAAAGGATGTCGCCTGTCTTAAGATGTATTCCATAAGCACAGACGCCGATTTTTATGAGCTATTTGTAGCTTGGGCTTTAGAGGACCCGAGAGTGTGTGCAGCATGAACACCCAAATGGAAAGCTGAGGAAGAAGCCAGAGGACAAGCTGTGACTAGCGGGAGTTTGTTTGTGTTCCTCCTAGAATTACACCTCGAACGATTTACTTTTCTTAAATTGGAGACCACAGTCAGCACTAATCAGATTTTATACCGGTTGCCTTTGAAAATCTAGTAAGCAGCAGGATATGTTAATAGTAATATATTAATTAACATTACATATTAGCATTAAAATTGTTAGTGTTTATTATGGCAATATGGTTATATCATTAAACTATACATGCATACCTGCACTTCACCATCATGCTGATTAAAATCATCTGCAGAAACTTGTGGGGGCACAGTGAGGGTAATTGTGACAGCAGTCCTTTTCAGAAAATGAAGGAAACCAGCCAATACGGTGGCTCACACCTGTAATCCCAGCACTTTAGGGGGCCAAGGCAGGCAGATCACTTGAGCCCGGGAGTTTGAGACCAGCCTGGGTAACATGGTGAAACCCTGTCTCTACAAAAATACAAAAATTATCTGGGCATGGTGGTGCCCCCAGCTACTCAGAAGGCTGAGGTGGGAGGATTGCTTGAGTCCAGGAGGTTGAGGCTGCAGTGAGCCCTGATCCTGCCACTGCACTCCAGCCTGGGTGACACAGCAAGACTCTGTCTTCATAAACAAACAAACAAAAAAAACGAGGGAAACTGAGTATTAGAGACATCAACATTTTTCTAAGAAAACCTAAAATTGTCTGCTAGTATGGAAACTCAAGTTTGCTTCATAGCAGGGTGTGCTGAGACTCTTAGTTTTGAGTTTCTCTTGTACTTGCAGAGCCGGCCTTTTCTTTTTAAACTGTCCATCATGGCATGTACACCCTGCCTCTTGGGGTAATTAGGTGGACCCTTTTGGCCAGGGAAATGCTTGTCCAAGAAAAAACAAACATTGATCTCTTATCTGGGTGCCCTTCTCTGGATAACATGCCCAAATGATGTTACTGTGTCTCTATTTCTTGTTCACCTCTTTAATGCCAACAACAAAGAATCAATTGCCTTTTGCAATTAGTCCCAGACATTTGCTACCTTTAATGAGTTATAAAGTCCACCCAGTATCTCACTTTCCTCAACATGTCCTGCTTTGTTAGCAATTGAAAGTGACTCTAGCCCCTGCCCAGGCCAGGCATTGCCCTTTCTGAAAGGCAAGAACAACTTAGAACTGAGACATTCAGAGCAACTCTCAGGTACCCAGTTTGGAGAGGAAGGCTGAGTGCTGAGTGCTTTCTGAGCAGCAGCTCACCAGTCCCTGAGTGTCTCTCCGGCTATGTGCTGAAGGTCAGATGCTGAGGCCACTGTGGTGACTATGCCAAGCACAGCAGTGGCAGGAATGGCAGTGTCCTCAGAGGCCAGTGCTGCCTGACTGCCTACACTGTGCCCTTGCTGGGAAATGTAATAGCTCACCCCTAGTGTTAGTAATAGTGATGCAAGATTTTTTGCTCCTTAGTTCAGCTAAATCTGGGTTCTTGTCTCACAGCCAGGAAAAATTAGGTGCGAGGGCACATTGAAGGGTGAGGAGGGCAGAATTTACTAAGCAAAAAGAAAGCTCTCACCAAAAAAGGTGGGGGGCGAGGTCCCACCAGTAGGCTCCCACCTCACAAATTGAATACCAGGTCACCACAAACAAGCTGAAGAGACCAGGCCCCTCCCCTGGATAAGGCATGAATTCCTGGTGACTCTGCCCCATTCCCTCAGTGCACATATGGGCCCTTAGTCTGAACCATTCCATATTGACTTATTTCCCATATTATGCACGTGTTAAGGGAAATAATTTTTCACTGTGGGCGTGTTTAGGTAAGCCCCCTGAGCGCAATGACCTGGACAGGTCAGAGGTTCTCTGGTACCCTTCCCTATCTGCCTAGGCATTTGGCTATCTCCTACCTCTATCAATAGGAGGCAGGAATTGATGGGTTTACTTCTAGCAACCAAAATGGCAAGGCTTCTCACGTGTTCTTGGAAAATCAAGAACAGAAATCTCTTAAATAGCTGACATACAGGCATAGCAAGTTGAACAAGATATTGATCAGAACCAGAGTAGCAACCGTATCATAAACTGCAGGTACTGCCTGTATTTTGTGATAAGCTGCTTATCTGAGACCTCTTGATGAACAGCAGGCAAAGTTTTATCAACATGCCAAACACCTGAATGATAGGCACAACTACAGCTTTCCTACTGTTTCAGTGTGTTAGATAACTGAAAAGCCCCACAGCGCAGTGGCTCAAATAACAACTTACTTTTTTTTATTTTTCCTCACAGTGTTGTGGGTTGGCTGGGCTGAGCTGAGCTGAGAGTTTCTTCTGGTAGTCTTGCTTGGGGCATCTCATGAGGCCACAGTCAGATGGCAGCATGGCTGTGACTGGACAGTCAAGATGACCTCCCATCCTCCACAGCTGGAGGCTTCAAACCAAAGGCCCCAGTGCCAGTCCAACCCACGCTCAGTTTTTGTCATTTTTACACTTTCAGTAATTACATTGCTTTTCCATTTTGTAATAGTTGAAAAATAATTCAAAACAAAAATATTTTGTGATACGTGAAAATTATATGAAATTAAAATTTCAGTGTCCACAAAGTTTTACTGGAACATAACCACAACCACGCTTATTCACTTATGTATAATTTACAGCTCCTTTTGCACTACAGTGGCAGTGCTGAGTGGTTGTGACAATCACAGAGACCACATGGCCCACAAAGCCAAAAATATTTACTATCTGGGCCTTTAGAAATTCTGCTGGCCCCTTCTCCAGAGCCTCTGTCCATCATAGTCATCTCTTTTTTTTTTTTTGAGATGGAGTTTTGCTCTTGTCGCCCAGGCTGGAAAAGAATGTTGCGATCTCGACTCACTGCAAACTCTGCCTCCTGAATTCAAGAAATTCTCCAACTCAGCCTCCTGAGTAGCAAGGATTAGAGGTATGTGCCACCACACCTGGCTTTTTTTTTTTTTTTTTTTTGAATTTTTAGAGAGACTGGGTTTCACCATGTTAGCCAGACTGGTATCAAACTCCTGACCTCAGGTGATCCACCTGCCTTGGCATCCCAAAGTGCTGGGATTACAGGCGTGAGCCACTGCACCTGGCCCACAGACATCTCTTCATTCAGTAGTCTAGCATGGGGGCTTGCTCCCAAGAGTAACGTTCCAAGAAGACATGCCCCAAAGTGCAAGTACTCATTCAAACCTCTGCTTGCATAATGCTTGCTTGTTGCGGGAAGTCAGGGACCCTGAACGGAGGGACCGGCTGAAGCCACAGCAGAAGAATATAAATCGTGATGATTTCATGGACATTTATTAGTTCCCCAAATTAATACTTTTATAATTTTTATGCCTGTCTTTAATGTCTTAATCCCATCATCTTTGTAAGCTGAGGATGAATGTCGCTTCAGGACCCTGTGATGATTGCGTTAACTGCACAAATTGTTTGTAGAGCATGTGTATTTGAATATGAAATCTGGCACCTTAAGAACATGATAACAGCAATTTTCAGGGAATAAGGGAGATAACTTTAAAGTCTGACTGTGGGCTGGGTGGAAAAGAGCCATATTTCTCTTATTACCGAAAACGGGTAAGATAAATATCACTGAATTCTTTCCCCAGTAAGGAATATTAATAATTAACTGCCCTGGGAAAAGAATACATTCCCAGGGTGGGGCCACTAAAATGGCCGCCCTGGGAGTGTCTGCCTTATGCAGATGTAAATAGGGAAGAAACACGCCCTAGGGTCCTGCAGCACCCCCAGGCTTGCTAGGATTAGGAAATTCCAGCCTGGCAAATTCTAGTCAGACCAGTTCTCTGCTCTTGAACCTTGTTTATCAATGACAATGCATGCACAGCTGGACATGGACGTTCATTAGTGATTCTAGTTTCGCCCTGACCTCCTGCCTTGTGATCTTTTGTCGTCCTTGAAGCATGTGATCTCTGTGACCCACACCCTATTCATGCACTCCCTACCCTTTGAAAACTGCTGATAAAAATTTTTTGGTTTTACGGCTCAGGTAGCATCATGGAACCTGCCAACATGTGATATCTCCCCTGGACACTCAGCTTTAAAATTTCTCTCTTTTGTACTCTTTCCCTTTATTTCTCAGACCAGCCGACACTTCGGGAAAATAGAAAAGGACTCACGTTGAATTACTGGGGGAGAATTTCCCTTGATACTTGCTAGCATGCCATTGGCCAAATTAGGTCACATAGCTAACCCAAAGTCATGCGGGTGGCCATCAACACTGGGATGTGTGTGGCTCATTGGAGGTCATTGAAGTAAAACCTCCCATAGTTACACAGTAAGTTAGTCAAATTCTTGGTTTATTGGACAGCTGACAGCTGTAAGAAGGACCCTATGTTCATGGAAATGGATACAACCTAATAACATGAACAACAGATAATGGTTTTTAACCATTAACTTCCATTGATGATGGTTCTGATTAGAGCACAAGATAACTAGTGAAATGAGAGTTCCCTTATCCCCCTTGCAGGGCATGTGACAAGGGTATGACTCACTCCTTTCGTCTCCCTGTTGCTCAAACCCATAGGAGGAGCATGCAGACAGGCAGGTGCAGAGGCCTTGGGGAGCGCTTTTGGGCTTCGGCCTAACGGCAGCATCTAGGGATGGCTGGCTGTGACTCCTGAATCCCAGGTGGCCGTGTGTTACAGTGTGCTCTTTCAGCTCTGCCGTCTGCAGATGGATTATGTTAATCAGCTCGATAGACCCTGTGCCTTATCGTAAGGGCAGTGTCCAGTGTGACGGGTTTCTGTACCCCACGTTCTTGCCCAGCATACCAGAAGAGTCGGATGACACGTGGACTTGAAGGATGAGTGCAAGGTTTTATTGAGTGGTGGAGGCTCTCAGCAAGATGGACGCAGAACCAGAAGTGGGGGACGGAATGAGAAGGTGCTCTTCCTCTGGAGTCCTGCCGTTCTTGTTTGACATTGAGATGCCTCTTCCCTTCTCTGCCGTGCCGCCCTGCCACTCCCACTCTTTGTCACTCTCTGCCACTCTCTTTCTCTGCTCCTCTCAATGTTCAGCCACTTGGGTCTGTGCCTGCTAAGGTCTCAGGTTTATATGGCCATGGGATGGGGGCATGGCAGGCCAGAGTGGTCTTGGGAAATGCAACATTTGGGTGCAAAAACAAGAATCCCTGTTCTCACTTAGGTCCGTGGGCACAGGCCCAAGGGTGGAGCCCTCGCCTGGGACCCCACTCTTCTCTACCCAGCACTTCCCTGCCTCCCTCCAGTATCAGTAGTAGAGTCTTGTGATAGGCTGGATAATGGCCCTCCAAGATATCCAGGTGCTAATTCCCAGGATTTGTTGATGTTGTCTTACGTGGCGAAAGGAACTTTGCAGGGGTGCTTAAGTTGAGCATTCTGAGATGGAGAGATCAACCTGAATTACCTGGATGGGCTCAGAATGTAATCACAGGTGTCCTTACAAGAGGAACGCTTGCTTACAGAAGAAGAAATAGGAGATGTGATGATGGAAGCAACAGGTTAGAGAGATTCAAGAAAAGCATAGCCAGCCAAGGGAATGCAGGCAGCCTCCAGAAGCTAAAAAAATAAAAATAAAAATAAAAAAAAGCAAGAGAACGATTCCCCCTAGAGCTTCCAGAAGGAACTAGCCATGCCACCACCTTGTCATTATCCCAGTGAGACAGATTTCAAACTTCTGGACTCAAGAACTGTAAGGGTAAGAACTGTAAAATAAATTTATGCTGTTTTAAGCCACAAAATTTGTGGCACTTTTTTACAGCAGCAACAGGAAATTAATAAAAGTCTTCCAGTGCTAGGGGTTGAATCTCATCACATTTCTAAGGCAAGCACTGCTTAGTATCTTGCTTATTTAAAAGATAAACTTAGCTAGTATAAACAATAGTGACCAACTAGATTGTATGCTATACTACTTGTAACTAAATGTAAGAAAAATGATTGCATACTCTTTGTTTTCTTGTTTGTTTTGAGACAGAGTCTCACTCTGTTGCCCAGGCTAGAGTGCAGTGGCACAATCTTGGCTCACTGCAACCTCCGCCTCTCTGGTTCAAGCTCTTCTTGTGCCTCAGCCTCCTGAGTAGCTGGGACTACAGGCACACACCACCACACCCAGCTAACTTTTGCGTTTTTAGTAGAGACAGGGTTTTGCCATTTTGGCCAGACTAGTCTCGAGCTCCTGACCTCAGCTGATCCACCCGCCTCGGCCTCGCAAAGTGCTGGGATTACAGGCATGAGCCACCGCACCCAGCCAATTGCATACCCTGGATCAAAAAACCATTTCCCTCAAGTTAGAATATGTGATATTTATTGTACATTGAGTGCCCTCTGCTGCTTACCCAAAGCTTTCTAAACCTTAACCAAACTCGTAAAGCTTATAAGCAGTGGGACAATTTGGAGCCTTAAACTCCCAAATTCTGAAATGTCTTCCGACACGATTTTCCACAGCAATCTGTAGCGTGTCTGGAGCAAGGATGGGGGCATCATGATTCAGGGGTCCCCAAGGAGGGTCTATCATAGACTGTTGCTTTTTAAAGTAGCAGTGCTTTAAACTGTCATTGTAGATTTAAGAACCTGTGGTCCAAATGTCTCAGTTTAGTATGTAAAACCCTTTATCTCCAAGCTCCTGCCTATTTCTGCCTCTCTCCTTTACTTCAAGCCATCATGATTTACATGGTATAATGCTAATGGATCATTGTTTCACAGAAGTTCTTTCCATCCTTTTAGTTCTTTTCCACTCCTTCAGCAAGATGAAGAGCTCTCTCTTGTCCTTCAGCACTGAGCTTTGTATTTCCTTTTTATGCCAATCCAGGAAAAACAAATAGTAGCTTTGCCAACTTTTGTTTGCAAACGCCTTTTATAGTAATCTATAATCTCACCAACTCCTTTAGAAAACAATCATCAATTTAACATTTTTTTCATCATGTATGAAAGAAATGATTTTAAGTTTAAAATGCTTCATTGTATATCAACATGTTTTAAACATTGTACTATAATCATTTCAGTATACCTCTAAATATTTTATTAAGGGTAATCCCAGCACTTTGGGAGGCCGAGACGGGCGGATCACGAGGTCAGGAGATCGAGACCATCCTGGCTAACACGGTGAAACCCCGTCTCTACTAAAAATACAAAAACTTAGCCGGGCGTGGCGGCGGGCGCCTGTAGTCCCAGCTACTCGGGAGGCTGAGGCCGGAGAATGGCGTGAACCCGGGAGGCGGAGCTTGCAGTGAGCTGAGATCCGGCCACTGCACTCCAGCCTGGGCGACAGAGCGAGACTCCGTCTCAAAAAAAAAAAAAAAAAAAAAAGATAAATTTCACTTTCCACAGTCATGTAGTGATGGGCTCTATTTAATTTGTTTTAAAATAACTGAGTCAAGAAAAGCAAGTGTGTCAACACTGAATTGTAAAATGGTATATTTAGCTTGAAGACGGAATGTATAAGGAAGTATATACTACTATGGCATCAAAAAAGACAAAACACTTTTACAGTATGATGTTTGGAATATTTGAAATTAAACATCAGTGATCATTTTGATAATATTTATGTATTTATTTTTTGAGACAGAGTCTCGCTGTGTCGCCCAGGCTGGAGTGCAATGGCAAGATCTCGGCTCACTGCAACCTCTCAACCTCCCAGGTTCAAACGATTCTCCTGCCTCAGCCTCCTGAGTAGCTGGGATTACAGGTGCCCTCCACCATGCCCGGCTAATTTTTGTATTTTTAGTAGAGACAGGGTTTCACCATGTTGGCCAGGCTGGTCTCGAACTCCTGACCTCAGGTGATCTACTCACCTCGGCCTCCCAAAGTGCTGGGATTATAGGCGTGAACCACTGCTCCTGGCCTATTTTGATAATTTTTAGGCTTTTCCTTCCTAAATGATGAGACTAGAGAGAAGTTAGCCTGCCACTTGCAAGCGTTCTCTCCAAATAACACATTGCAGGTGTGAATTCTGTTTGGCTTAAAAACCAAACTGAACATAATTTTCCTTATATTTACTCCATGTAACATTGGCATTTAGATTAAGAGTCATTCTGAGGCCATACCTAACATTTTTATCAGATGCATGCAAATAATGGAACCATCAGTCATCATGCAGAGGTAAACTTTCAGAATTAGTGTCTTTTTGTTAACTTGGTCTTATAACATCGAAATTCTTTATGCTTGTCATATTCAAATTCACATTATGAAAACAAATTAAATGCTTAGAATAAAAGCAATTTTAACTGTTTAACTGCTAAAGCTACTTTTCCATGCTACTGCTATGCAGCTGGATAACTATTTCCAAACTGAAACACAAGCGCGCTTTTCTGATGCCTATCTGCTGTGCATGGTCACCTGATATGCAATTGGAGGCTTGCAATGCATTTTATTTTGAAAGGGAGAAGCTAAATACTTACTGATATTTTTAAAGGAAGAGTTAAAAACAACCACCATTTCTGCCTTTACAATGTGATCCCCAAAAGCCTTTCTAAGACAAACAGTAGCTGGAACACGCTGAAAATGAATACATAGAATCCCTGTCCTTAAACACGTCCCAGCCTGGCAGAGAGAAGGGTAAGTAAACAGGGTGGTGCAGGAACTGATACGGACCATCGATGGGCACAAAGTATTATGGGAACACAGAGAGGAGCCACTAACCTGCTTTAGAATGCCCAGGATGATTTACTAAGAGAACCGACATGAAGGATGGCAACTTCGATCGGCCCAGAAGCCTTCCCTGGTACTTACCCAGGGTCTGATGTAGATGTCACTCGGTGGTCCCAGCAGCTTGTCACAGCTGACAGCACACTGCTTATTATTGGTTTACTTGTTCATCTTTCTCCACAAAACGGTAAGCTCCTCAAAAGCAAGGACTTTGTCATTGCATCTACAGTGCCTGCTGATACATAAGGACTATCTGATAAGTAAATATAAGCAGTCTATGATGAAAATACTTCTCTAAGACAGGCTGATGTTTGAAGACAGTATTTTTATGTCTATACCACGATATGTTTAAAGAATGTGTATTCGTGTTTGAAATGCCAATGCCAAATATTAGGTGCAAGCACAGGGTCAGGAACCATGGGAGACGCAGACAAGACACAATCACTGCTCTCCAGAAATTTACAGTGTAAACTGGAGGCTTCATGGTCCCCACCTGGATCTAAACTGGCACATCTTCCATGTGTTTATATTTTGGAGTCCCACAAAACACTTTTTTTGAATAAAGGGCTCCATTTTGTTAAAAAAAAAAAAAAATTGACAACTCTGATCAAGTAAATAAGAAAGCTGTTTTCTAGGTGTAGAGTTTCCCATTTTTAAGATTAGAAGGAAATTTAGATGCAAGGAATTGAGAATTTACATTTTTAGATGTGTTCCTATTTCTTTGAATTTCATCTTAGTTTTCCCTCACCAGTTGCCTTTTAGCACCTAATAGGCAATCTGTAGCAATGTACAGATGTTATACAGTAATAAAAGTGCTCATTCTTCCCTATACACTGCAATATCACGTATTTGCTACTATCCAGAAAAAGGTTCTACATATATCCTTTCTAAAGTTACTGTAAAGTATCTTCAGGATCTATACTTCATGATGGTTATTCTAAGGTGTTTAATCAAAACCACTACCTAATTTCTCTATAGCATGTAGAATTTAACATCCCATTTTCAAAATAGAATGGTTTAAAATTAATTGACTTAAGATGCTGCAGACCCACAAACAGTGACTCTTCTATGAGGTTTACAGGAAAAATGAGCCAAAAGACATATAGGTACGGTATTCTTTATTATAAACAATCAGATAATAGTGTAAGTGTGCATTTGATGGATAACCGAAGCCAAGTTATAATAGAAAGCATGACTTCACTCAAATAGAAAGTTTCTTTGTTGTTGTTGACCTGTTTTACATTAATTTGAATTTAATATGCTAGGATCACCTAAACTTATCATACACTTCTGCTATTAAAATCCTAACAGGGAAAGACAAAATGTGAAATGCATGTTATATTTAGCTTTATTTGTTGAATATATATATATACACACACTAAATATTTGGGACACATTCAAAGTTAAGCAGGTGCTTAGAGTCTATCAAGTGATATTTATGAAATGTTTTTGTTGCTGCTTTGTTGCTGTTATGGGAACATCCATATCCTCCAAAGACAATAAAAAAGAGGATTCTAAATGCTAGGTGGTTGGCTAACTTTTCCTAATTTATACTGAGTGTAAAACAAAACAAAACAAAACATAAGGTATATGTGTTGCGTAGTGACATCTTTATAGTTCCAACTATAAAAATAAAATGGCAACTATTAAAATATCATCCAGCTAAAACAAACTTTTCACAATTTTTTAACAGAAAAATAATAAACCAACAACAAAAACGGGTAAATGTTCTGGGTGTTGTGAACAGACCAAAATGTTACTATAGTGTTCTCTGTTGTATGATCCTTGTCCGTGGCAACCTTAAACATGCACCGCCGTGCTCATGTATAGAGGCTTAGCTGTCTGCTTTAATAGTTATCCTGGAAAGAATGCTATTCGGTTTTTTCTTTTATTGTCTACATCAAGGAATGAGTGCTAAATGAGCACATTTAGAAGCCTGAAATCAAATACTGCATTCATTTTTTGCAACTCTTGGTAGCAAAAGAAAAAGCTGATTAAAATATGATTATGTTACAATGACTAAGGGGTTAACTTCTCATCACTTCTAAATTCTTCAAATTTTACAAGCATCTTAATAAAGGCTTTTGATGAGACATGACTGGTGATGATCATATGTGCCAATTTAGTAATTTATTTGTCACAGAAAATTCAGGTTCACTGCAATATTGTGTTCTGGCTTCCCAAAGCTGCAGGGAAATACAAGTTTTTTGTTGCTTGATTTTTGTTTAGAGGCAGGGTGTCACTTTGTCACCCAGGCTAGAATGCAGTCGTGTGATCATAGTTCACTACAGCCTCAAACTCCTGGGCTCAGGTGATCTTCCCATCTTGGCCTCCCAAAGTGCTGGGACTACAGGAATGAGCCACTGCATCCAGATTGTTTTTTGTTTTTAATGTCATTTATGAGCCACCAGTTTAGATTAATTCTGTAAAGGTGTAAGATTACCAGAGGAGGCCAGGCGCGGTGGCTCACGCCTGTAATCCCAGCACTTTGGGAGGCTGAGGTGGGTGGATCACAAGGTCAAGAGATAGAGACCATTCTGGCTAACATGGTGAAACCCCATCTCCACTAAAAATACAAAAATTAACTGGGCGTGGTAGCCCATGCCTGTAGTCCCAGCTACTCGGGAGGCTGAGCCAGGAGAATGGCTCAAACCCAGGAGGCAGAGGTTGCAGTGAGTCGAGATCCCACCACTGCACTCCGGCCTGGTGACAGAGCAAGACTCTGTCTCAAAAAAAACAAACAAAAAAATTAACCAGAAGATAAGTTCGATAGCTGGTAGAGAGATCATGAAAGCTATGTTTGATCTCTGGAGCAAAAGCTGTGTTGAAGTTCTCCCATGGAATGGTTCCCATATGAGACTCACCATATTAATGCCTTTTCCAAGAGAAGGGGAGACGGAGAATTACTGGAAAATAGGGAAGCAAGGACAGGAACAAAACCCACTTTGAGACATGGAAGAAAAGTAGCATTTATACAAGGAATCCATTACCTGACTCTGCAGAAGAGCAAGGAAATAAAAATTTCAAAACAGAGATAAGAAATTAATTACATTCTTTCAAGCAAAAGACAGATTGCATTGTTTTGTTTTAAAAGTTCTGAAACATGAAGATGTCTGTACAAATAGATTCACTATTAGATTCTTGGCTCCATGAGGGCTGGGACTGTCTTCTATTTACATTTGATTCTACAGTTCCTAACATTGTACCTGACACCTATAGGTAGGTGCACAATACATAGTTGATGAACCAATCAACTACAGATTTTTCTAAACACTACATGAGCCACATATTACGTTTTTCAATGTAAAGTGTAATAATTCTTTTCTATTGTGTATGTATGAAAGTTTCTATTAGATAACACTAGTCATTATAAGAGGTGACAGTAGTAGCTCAATCATATATCTTTCTCACATGATCATTTCTACCTTGAATACAATTTAATTAGAAAAACTACCATGTGCACTAATGCTAGAAAGAGTTAAGCTAAAATGTATAAATGAAGAAATTTCTTGGATTACTGAAGTGCTGTCTGTTACAAGCATAACTGCTATCTTAAATTGTACATTTTTAAAGAGGGTGTGAAATATTTTTCCAAGCAATGTAGTGTTTAGTGCATGGCAAGTATGTATATGAAAGTACCTGGAAATTTGGGGATTTTCCTCCCTCATCTAAAGTAAAATAAGAACATGTTTTTAATATTGTGTATATTTTTAAAAGATATATTATTATTCATTACCACTGTTCCCCAGAAATTATAGACGATTATGAAATTATTATCACTTTACTTGGGAATTTATTTCCAGCTATGAGACTTCAGATAATCACTGGAGACACTAGGTTAAATAACTCATTGATCCAATAATGTGTCTAGATCTTCTCAAAGTCTTTACTGTTGATTTAGTAATCTGCAAAGAGTTAATATTTGCCAAGAGGCAAGAAAACGTGGCAAAAGAGTGTCCTTCCCAGGAGACTGGAACGTGGGAAATGAGAAAGTGTAAGTCGACGTGTGACACTTTTCTCCAACCTTTGCTTTCACCTGCTTCTTGACACCAGACTGAAACACGTGCTATTCTGGCACGCTGCGCAGACTCGAAGTTTGCAGGACGGCATGACACGAACAACCAGGACAACAGGAGCCTGGTCTCCTCTGTGGAAAGCAGGAGTCTCCCTGGGTGGCTCTTGGAGCAAGTTCTGGTCTTATCTTGTAATTTGGGAAACAGCATTTCATGCTATCTTCGTATTTATTTTCCCATATTAGACTCTGTTTTTACAGCGGTAGACTGAGGGAACATGACTTTCGGCTTCACAGTTTTTTTTTTCTTTTCCGATCACAGTTTGTTTAAAATGTACCACTGAATATGAACACAGGAGCCCAGCTACAGGTATGTCAACCTTAGAAATAAAGTTTCTATGGATTATCTCATTAATTCATTGTACAAGCTTTTTTTGTTTTTTTTTTTTTCTTGCCAATAGCACTAAAAGTCACATCATTTCAACCGGAGGGGTTTCACTGCTTTGTTTCATCTGAGTGATATTTGCTCTAGTGCTGCTAATACCTGACTTTTGCTGTATAAACAGTTTCAGTGTTTCTGTGAGGCCACACAACATGCTTTATAATGACACGGCTGACTAAAGCTGCCTTTTATTCTGCTAACACCCTGCAAATACTGTTGACAATACTGCCTCTCAATTGTTTCCTCCCAAGAAATCTGCTGCTTATAGCACAGGCACCAAAGGCCTGCTTTTCCAATTGCACTGTGCTGGCATCAGGTTAACTAGAAAGCACAAAACAAATGGTGATTAAAAAAAATAGGAACAGTACACATTCTGTGTATTTACACATGTTTTTAGAAACTTCAGTTAGTTGCAAATCTGAAATGATACAAGCCACTCCCTGCAATAGCCTCTATCCTATGGAAATGCAGCTTAAGACATGACTGTTAAGACACTGAAGAAATGGGGTTATGTGGAGAGCCCATCTGAGTCAGAACTTTGTCCAGCCACTGCAGCGGCCCATGAAGATGAATCTCAATCCAGCAGGGGGTGCTGGTGACATCCTGACGATGATACTCAGCGCCCCAACCCTGAAAAACAAGAACGGAGCTGAGTGATGGTGCCACACTTACACTCAGCCTCCAGAGCCCCAGGCACAGCTCAGCAGGGGCAGAGCCCACACTCCAGGGTAGCTCCTGAGACCTGAGACAGAGAGAACATGGCTTCTACCTTCCTGTAAACATGGGTCAACTCTCGCACCAACCAGATGCCTTCAGATGAATCCAAATCAGTAAATTCCCTCGCAACTGAATACTCGGATCTAGAGAGGTTCTGGCACTCCAGTCACATGGGAAGCATTGAAAAATCATTTTCCCTTCCACAAAGGAAGAAACTTGACCTTTTGTTCACCCCTTCATGCCCAGGACAGTGTTTTGCTGGTTACTGCAGACCAGTGACTGGACCTGAAAGTCGTAAAGACAGAACTGGAAGGCGCTCTTGGTTTTTCAGGGCTGATTATCAAAGCTTGCTTGTTCTCTCTCGTTCTCTCTCTCTCTCTCTCTCTCTCTCTCTCTGGTTCACCTGGCAATTTCCCTTTTATCACCATTCAAAGGAGAGACAGTAAAAAAATTTTTTTAAATAATTTGCATATTTTTCTCTATATGTTATACACCAATGAAAAGATATTTCAAAATGAAGGGATATCACAGCCAAGTCAATCGTTTTGTGACTGGGAGTGATTCTCTGTAGAGTTTTTTACAACTTGGATTTCAACACAACCATGCTGCCTGATCACATTTTACTTTCACTACTGAGAACCTCAAGGGGACCTGTGATGTCCCCAGCAGTCACAACCTACCCTCCAGTCCCCTCTTTCATGTCCCCCTCCTAGGTGACTGCTCCTCCCCACTAACACCTCCAACTCCTTTTCCCCTGTCCATACCTGCAACTGATGGATTTATTTTGTATTTTAACGAGAAAAAGGAAGACATCAGAAATAAGAGTTTCCACAGGACCTGCACCCACATACTTGGCCTTTCTACCTCTTACCACAGATTAATTATCTATGTTTCCAAATAAGCTGATCCACCCACTTATGCACTCTCAGACCTGCCTTCCCAGAGACATCATTCCAGCAAATCTTCTCCTCCTCTCCTGCAATCTTTTGCATCTATCATTCCCGTCAACATATGAACACACTGAAATACCTTCCATCTGAAAGAAACTTCTCCACCCCCACCAGCTGCTACCCTATGTCTTTATCCCCTTTCTGGCAAAAACCCTCAGAAGAGTCATCCACACTGGCTGTCTCAGTTTGTCTCCTTCCATTCTCTCAAATCCATTCTGATCATTTCACCCCAGCCGCCAACAAAACTTTTCTTGTCAAGATCAAAAAAGGCCTTCATATTGTAAAAATGAATTATTAGCTCTCAGCCTTTGTGTTACGTGGGTAGCATTTGATTTAGTTCATCACACCCTCTCATCAATGCACTGTTTTTTTCTTGGCTTCCAAAGCACCACACTTCTTGGTCTTATTACTACTTCACTGGCTGGTCTCTCTGTTTTCTTTGCTGATTCTGTCCCTTCTGTCCCATCTTTAAATGTTGAAGTATCCCAGGGCTCAGTCCTGGAGCCCCCTTTCTTCTCTATCTTTATTTACTATTTATTATTATTATTATTACTTTTGAGACGGAATCTGGCTGTCACACAGGCTGGAGTGCAATGGTGCGATCTCTGCCTCCCAGGTTCAAGTGATTCTCCTGCCTCAGCCTCCCAAGTAGCTGAGATTACAGGCATGCACCACCACACCTGGATAATTTTTGTATTTTTAGTAGAGATGCGGTTTTGCCACGATGGCCAGGCTGGTCTTGAACTCCTGACCTCAAGCAATCCACCCACCTTAGCCTCCCAAAGTGATGAGATTACAGGCGTGAGCCACCACTCCCGGCCCTTCTGTTTAAACTCAAACCTTTGGTGTTCTCATCCAGACTTAGGGAGTTAAATACTGTCCCTTTGCTGACAATTCCCAAACTTGTATTTCGGGCCCAAATCTCTTTCCCCGAATCCAGACTCTTACATCAAACTGGCTACTCAGCAACTCCACTTGAATGTGGACAGACATCTCAATACACCTGCATCTTCATCTTGATTGAAGGCAACTAACTTCATCTTCCTCTTTTTCTCACCCCCACGCCTCATCCGCCTTCACAATTCAGAATCCTTCCACTTCTCACAGCTGTACTGGATCCCTCCAGGTGAGGGCGACTCTCATCTGAATATTGCAATAGCCTCCTAACTGGTTTCCCTACTTGGAACCTTGTCTGTATAATACCTATCCTCCACACGGCAGGCAGGGCGATCCTTTAAGAACAGAAGTCAGATCATGAAAATGCTCTGCTCCAATCCCTGCAAAAGCTCGCCACCTCCTCAGAGCCACCCATAAACTCCAAGGAGTGGCTCAGGAGGCCTCGCTGTGGTTCCCTGCAGCTGCTCTCATCTCGCTCCCCCTGCTTATTAGGCCAGCCACACTGGCCTGCCTGCTCTTCAGAATTTCCAGGTGTACGCTGTTGCCTTGCTCTTCCCCCTGCTTCTGCTCTTCCTCCAGAAGTCCCTGGGCCTAGCTCCATGTCTCCTTCCAGTCTCTGCTGACCTGTCACCTTTTCAGTGAGGCCCACCCTGATGTGCAGATGACTCCACTGCCCCCGTGCTCCAATTCCCTTCACCCTGCCCCAGACTTTCTCTTTCCATCCTTCTTCTGTGTTATGGCTGTTGTTTATTATCTCTCTCTCCTTCCTAGAATATTGGTTCCCTGAGGGCAGAGATCTGTGAGTGAACATTGCTATGTCCCACACGCCTGGCTGCACATGGTAGGTGCTCAATAAATATTTGTTGACTGACTGAATGAGTCCTAGAATCGGTAAAAATCAGAGCTGAAAGAAACCTTAAAGAGATCTGATCCATTAGCCCAGTGGTAGCTACAGTTGCTCATCTCAAATGTTTAAAAAAATGATCTATAGTTATATTTACTATGTATTTATTTTAAATTTTAAAAGTTCCTGCAGTATTAGGAACAGGTTTGTCTTCTGTGTCAATTGTGTAGCTTTATGAATTTAAATGTTGCCTATCTGAGAAATGTATCTAGTTATCAGGAAAATCAGATTTGTATATAAGCTTATATTTAATTAGAGTGAAATAATTACCTATGAGATATTGGCATTTCATCCTAATTTTAAAAACACAGACCTGGACCAAAAAAAATTGTATGATTCAAATGATGCCCTCTGCCGTTTCTAAAGCAACAGAACATTTGAAAAGATTTCCAAGTTATTTGTTAATATAACTTTATAATAGATGCTTTTAAAACACTAAATTTGAATGAAACTGCTTTGTCACTATGAAAGAGAAATAATTTCAAGCAGCTGTTTTTTAAAATTGGAAATTATATTGTTCTTAGTTTTTAAATAATTACTAAAATTATAAACAATAAAAACAAAATTTGAGTGTAGAAAAATTCTTTGTCATGGTAATTTTAAAGTGCTAATAAAATGTACTTTGAAAAAAATGCCTGGAACAAGCCATGCTGATTCCTTGGATGGAGGCATGGCAGTATGAAAACTGTCACACATACCCGGATACTCTGATAAGCCCAGATTTTGAAATATTAGACTGATTTGCGAGTACTTTGCAACAGATAAAACAGCAGGTGATGAAACTGAAAGCTTTTGCTTCCATACACAAACCCAGTTGTTTTTCCTTCCCACTAAGAAACTTCCTTGGTTCTCCAGCCTTCATAGCAACCTTAACAAGATTCGAGAAATTCAACAAATATTCATCAACAGAACATATACTACTCTCAGAATTAATCACACCCGCCTCATGTTTCTATTCCAGATTGTTTATACCTTCATAACACTACTTAATTTACTGTCTTGTATTAGAACCAATCCTGCCTATTTTGTAGCTTATTCATAATTATTATCCCCTCCACGTGCCTGTATGCTTTCTAAGAGTAAGGAGAGTATCTTACTGAATTCAGATAAATTTGCCAACATTCACTGAGTGATAATAGTGCTTGGCAATTCGAAGGATGGAAAAATCTCTGTTGCACTAGTCCTGTAAAATTACTGTTGTTACTTTATCATCTGCATTAAAAACAGAGAGCCACCTTACTTGTTTTTCCTCAAAAGTAATGTGTAAGAATTTTCATCTAATTGCTAAACAAGACAGTTTATACTCAAAGAGGAACTCCTCCTAAAAACAACAGAATTCAAAAAAATTGCTTTTGGGCTGGGCGCGGTGGCTCACACCTGTAATCCCAGCACTTTGGGAGGCTGAGGCAGGCGGATCATAAGGCCAGAAGTTCAAGACCAGTCTGGCCAATATGGTGAAACCCTGTCTCAACTAAAAATACAGATATCAGTCAAGCGTGGTAATGCATGCCTATAGTCCCAGCTAGTTGGGAGGCTGAGGTAGAAGAATCGCTTGAACCCAGGAGGCGGAGGTTGCAGTGAGCCAAGATCATGCCACTGCACTCCAGCCTGTGTGACAGAGTGAAATACCATCTCAAAAAAAAAAAAAAAAAAAAAAAATTGGTTTTGTCTATCTGAATTGACTGCAGAACCACCACATCAATCAGGGTGCTTTTTTGTTTTGTTTTGTTTTTCACTGAACATTTTATAATATGATAGCAAGCACTCCTTACCTTAACAAAACTCATCCGGATAGTGCACATCTTGGTCAGTTCATACACAACTTCAAAGCCGTGGTGAACTGACTGGGCCAGGAGCTGAGCGAAGAGCTGGTTGTTGAAGACCTTGAGGCTGCAGCCGCTGGGGATCTTGCAGACGGTGGCTGGGTGGAAGCCGTGTTGATAGTTGCAGTTCCGGCTCTGCACAAAGATGCTGCTGTCACTCACACACTCGGCATACACCTCTCCTCCGACGTAGTACAAGTGCACACCTGCAGACACAAACACACAGCCTTCCTTCACATGCCCTTTCACAGCGTGCCTCTCCCACTGATTCCTGAAACCCTAGGAGATGTGACTCTCCCCTGTCAGGTTCATTGTCAGATCACTGATCAGATGAATGAGATGTGTGACCTAAATACCACTTAGTTTAATTATAATCTGTGCTTTTTCCATAAATCCATTTAAAAGTGGATTGCAGCCGGGTGCAGTGGCTCATGCCTGTAACCCCAGCACTTTGGAAGGCTGAGGCGGGCAGATCATTCAAGGTTGGGAGTTCAAGACCAGACTGGCCAACACGGTGAAACCCCTGCTCTACTAAAAATACAAAATTTAACCAGGCATAGTGATGGGCACCTGTAATCCCAGTTACTCGGGAGGCTGAGGCAGGATAATTGCTTGAACCTGGGAGGCAGACGTTGCAGTGAGCCAAGGTAGCGCCATTGAACTCCAGTCTGGTGACAGAGCAAGACGTCATCGCAAAAAAATAAATAAATAAAAGTGGATTGCCACCCATGTTAACAATCACCCCCAAGAACCAGTCAGTAAGGTCTCATATACTATTCCTCCCATCACTCCTGTTTATTTGTTCCAAAAATAAGGTTTTGTAATATTAGAAATGAACTGAATATATCATGCAAAAAAATCAAATAATCTTTCATGTACATATACAAATTTTAATTTTTTTTTTTTTTTTTTTGAGACAGAGTCTCACTCATCACCCAGGCTGGAGTGCAGTGGTACGATTTCAGCTCACTGCAACTTCCACCTCCCAGGTTCAGGTGATTCTCCTGCCTCAGCCTCCCAAGTAGCTGGGATTACAGGTGCCTGCCACCATGGCTGGCTAATTTTTGTTTTTTAGTAGAGACGGGGTTTCACCATGTTGGCCAGGCTGGTCTCAAACTCCCGACCTCAAGTAATCCACCTGCCTCGGCCTCCCAAAGTGCTGGGATTACAGGCATGAGCCACCGTGCCCAGCCTACAAATTTTAAAATTTAAAACTGTACACAGTTAATATCATGAAAATGTTACTTAAGTGCACATATTAAACCCACTTCAGTGGAGACAATAAATGACGCTTTAAAAATTTACCAACACTTAGAAATCTGTTTCTCTTAACAAATACCTCAGAGACCTATTTCATTTAAGTTTGTCATCCACTAATATCAATCATATAAATAATGTCTATTTTTTATTTGTGAACAGTGAAATTTCTACATTTTCAGATACGGTAATATAAAAACTCATAAGCAAAATATAGCCTATATCACTTCATCTAATATTCTTGGAATTAAAGTTCAAAAGAGCATCCTGAGGCTAGGCGCTCACACCTGCAATCCCAGCACTTTAGGACGTCAAGGTAGGTCAATCACTTGAGATCAGGAGCTCGAGTCTAGCCTGGCCAACATGGCGAAACCATGTCTCTACTAAAAAATACAAAAATTAGCTGGACGTGGTGACACACGCTTGTAATCCCAGCTACTTGGGTGGCGGAGGCTGCTGCAGTGAGCTGAGATCACAGCACTACTGCACTCCAGACTGGGCGACTGGGTGAGAGTCCACCGAAAAAAAAAAAAAAAAAAAAAAAAAGAAAGAAAGAAAAGCATCCTGAGAATGTTGCTGCTCATGCTAATTTCCATTCCAAATTAAATTTTAGTTGATTCTTTCCCTCTAAATGTCTGGGTTTGAGATTTAATATAAATGTATAGCAAGGGACTGATGTTAGAAAAAAATGAAGAAATTCTAGTCTAGTGAATATTAAATAACAGAACAATTTTACTCCAACTTTTGATGGGAAAAAAAGTCTCCAGCACTAGACGTCAATGTGATTATACATATGATCACTGCAGTTAAAAGGTGTTTGTAGAAACAATCCAGAATATACTTATATATTTGGGGTCTCCTCAAAATGGAATTGTGAAAGTTTTAAAGAACAGAACTTACAGCTTCCAGGGCTGCTCAGGGCCCCGTGTGCATAACTTCGAATGTAGGAAACATTACTGGTGTAGCTGCTGGGAGTTTGTCAGGTCCTAAGTAGCACTTGACGCAATTCTGCATTATATGTGATTACATCCCACCATATTTATTGTTTCCTTTTCCCTTAATACAATTTTAGAAAAGAACAATTTTGAGTAGTATGTATCCCAACCACATCATTCTGAAGCAACTGAGCCAGGGTCGCACAGCTAAAGCACAGCCCTGGATATCCAGGCCACGATTGTCCTGTCACTGCCTCTCCTCTTCCTCAGCCAGAGACTGGCTCCCCTTCTCCGCTTCCCTCAGCCTTCCTCTCCCTCCTCTATCTCATCGCTGCTACCCACTCTCCTGAATGGCCTTGGGCCCTAACCCCAGGGCCTAGGCGGTGGTGCCAGGGGGCAGAAGGATGGTCCTAACTGGCTGGGAGAGTTACTTGGCTGGACCCTCACGATCATAAAGAGAACCCCAGGCTGGGGCAAAATGCAAACACCGCCTCCTACAACCACCCCTGTGGGCTCCAAAGGGGACAGGCCTGCCTTGTGGGGGTGGGCAGAGGTTCTTTCAAGAGGGAAAGCAGGTAAAGGAGCCAGAGTGGAGCTGCTAAGGATTTAGTCGATATGTGAACTGAATGACCTTCAAATATATAATCCTCTCAAAACCTATTACATAAGATAAATACGATTTTTTTGTTATGTGAGTCTGGTCTTTGGGGGTTGGTTTTCAATCATGTTCAGGTCATCTGCAACCACAGTCCACTCTGGCAAAGCTACCAACACAGAGAAGAGCCTGGGCAGGTAGGCAGTCATCCAGCACGCTGAGAGAGAAGAGCAGAGCCAATGGCACCAGCACACGGAGCCCGCCCAGAAACACCAGGAAAGGGTGGAACCCAGCCTCAGGGTGAAGGAGGCCGGATTCTGGCTAGAGACACCAGCATCTGAGGAGGAGTCAAGCAAGCCAACGATGTTATTTGCATCCATCTGGTAGGCCAAAATAGTAGCTTTAAACGCTAGTGTCAGATTCAAGATCACCACAGAGTAGAACAGTGGTTCTTAAACCTTAGCTTGCAGTAAGACCACTTGCAGGGCTTATTAAAACAGATCACTACTTCAGCAGGTCCAGGGTGAGGCCGGGTGACTTGCACTTTTTTTTTTTGAGATGGAGTTACCCTCTTGTCGCCCAGGCTGGAGTGCAGTGGCATGATCTCGGCTCATTGCAACCTCTGCCTCCCGGGTTCAAGCGATTCTCCTGCCTCAGCCTCCCGATTAGCTGGGATTACAGGCACCTGCCACCACGCCTGGCTAATTTTTTGTATTTTTAGTAGAGATGGGGTTTTGCCATGTTGGGCAGGCTGGTCTCGAACTCCTGACCTCAGGTGATCCGCCTTCCTCGGCATCCCAAAGTGCTGGGATTACAGGCATGAGCCACCACACCCAGCCAGTGATATTCCTTTAAATGGTACAGGAAAAGCACGAACATGTCCAGATTTTACTGCAGCCTACATTCTGACAGTTCTTGTATGAAATGCTTAAAAGAGACATCATACCTATCATTGTTGCCATCAAATATGCCATTAATATGTTCATTATTGTAATTAAGAAGCATTAGAAGCTTCTGGAAGGAAAAGCTAATGTCACAATCCTGCAGCCTGTTCTAACTCCTAGCAATAAGGAATAAATGCCCCAAAAGAAGTACTGTCTGAGATCATAAAGAGAACCCTGGCGATGCGGCCCTCAAGCAAGTTCCACCCACATCTTGAACTACGTATGTGCTTGGGCTGTGTCTTTCTTTATCTGAACTTCTCACTTGAGTGTGACTGCCACCCACTTTTTATGAGATCAGGGAGTGTGGAGTCCTGTGTTGTGGTTAATGAGGACCAGAAGAACCCTGGGTTTAATTTGGGTCTGCTGGGTCGAACTACAAAAGGGTGTGCCCTTTTAATCCTCTTCTGTTGTCTCGAATGACAGGAAATGACTGGGAAGAGGGTAGGTTGGGCAGGCTCGTGAGAGTGCGCCAATCTCTGGACTCTACTCACAGAGGAGGAAGTCGGTGTCCCAAAGTGGAAGGAAGGTGCAGGGATACCCTCCTCACCCAGAGGGAGGCAGAAAGATCACCATAAAAGGCAGAGTGTCCTGCAGAGAATGCCGAAGCCTCTCCACAACGCTTAGGATAAAACCTAAACGTCCCAGCACAAGCACAACGCCTCCTCTTGAGTTTGTAATGAATCTTTCCCTTGCCTTTGTTGCCTTTTCTCCTGCACAGCGATTTTAGAAGCTTTAAGAAAATATATATATTTCTGAGTGTAATAATGGTATTTTTAAAAATTTCTTATATAGTTAGATATAAACTCCAATAGATGGGAAAAAGGATAGGAAGCCTGAGATTTGCTCTAAAATATTCTAGCAAAAATACTGTAGAGCGATAGATGAAAAAGAATGGCACAGAATGTGAATCTTTATTGAAGCTGGAGATAGTATGATGAAGACTCATTGTATTCCCCCGTTTTCCTATTTCAAATTTCCCACAATAAAAAAAGTTTTAATGGGTGGTAAAAAAAAAATACTAATAATATAAAAATACAGACTTCCAGATCCATACCAGGGCCTAGGTCAGAGGATGGAGGCAGGTCCACCACAGGACTGTGCCTACCATTGTGCACTGCACAACCACTGCAACCCAGGGTTTGCCTCCTAGTCTTCAGAGCTTTGTGTAATTATTACAATCCTTTCCCAGCAGATGGCAGTACTTTCTCTTGAGGAAGAGGCACCTTTTCCTAACTCACACAAAGTCATCACTGGGCTGACAGCAAGGCTGGTCCTCTAAGACTGTCCCTGATGACTGAGTCTCTGGGCACAACACGATGAACAGCTTGTTTGGGTCCGACGGCACTACACAGCATGTTCCATCACTGCCACTCAAACACGCAGCCACTCTGCCTGGGCTGTACTGTGAGGTGTCTCCCTTACCACTGCTGCTGCCTTCCAGAGCATCCTTACACACCATGCGCATCCCATCCTCACAGGATCGAGAAAGCCCACTATAGAAAATTTAGAAAATACGGACAGAAAAGAAAAATCAGCCACAAATCCACAGCCCATAAATAATCAAAGCTAATGTCTATTATATACCTTTCAGTCTTTTTTATGTGTTTTTGAGACAGCCTCCTGACTCGTTGGGACTACAGATGCACACCGCCACACTCAGCTAACTTTTTTATAGAGACAGGGTCTCACCATGTTGCCCACCTGGTAGTAAACTCCTAGGCTCAAGCAATCCACCCACCTCGACCTCCCAAAGTGCTGGGATTACAGGTGTGAGCCACCGTGCTCAGCCATGTGCATTTTTAAGAAGAAAATTGGGATCATACTCTACAGGATGTTTTAAAACTTGTTTTCAGTGAATAATATCTTGTGAATATTTTCTCAGGATATTAAGTATTCTGCAACATCAAGTGTAATGACTGTAACAGTGTGACATTGCATCCTATGTTAAAATGCTTTTTTAGGATTTGCTTTTTTTAACATGAGAAGCCTTACATGTGTTCAGAAGCAGAACAAAAGGACTATTTTGAGACAGGGAAATGAAATCCATTGGGAAAGGAGGCAGCCCGTATACCACCTGGACATGCAGACCCTCGGCCCAAGGCGTTTGAACCAGAGTGACTCCGTCTTGAGTAGAAGCTGGGTAAAATAAGCTAAGACCTACTGGGCTGCATTCCCAGACAGACAGGCTTTCTAAATCATAGGATGAGATAGGAGGTTGGCACAAGATACAGGTCATAAAGACCTTGCTGATGAAACAGGCTGCAATAAAGAAGCTGGCCCAAACCAAGATGGAGATGACAGTGACTTCTAGTCATTCTCACTACTACACTCCCACCAGCGCCATGACAATTTACGAATGCCATGGTGACCACATAGGAAGTTAACCTATATGGTCTAAAAAGGGGAGGCATGAATAATTTACCCATTGTTTAGCATATAATCAAGAAATAACCAGCCAGGCGTGGTGGCTCACGCCTGTAATCCCAGAACTTTGGGAAGCCAAGGCGGGTGGATCACCTGAGGTCGGGAGTTTGAGACCAGCCTGAGCAACATGGAGAAACCCCATCTCTACTAAAAATACAAAATTAGCAGGGCGTGGTGGCACATGACTGTAATCCCAGCTACTCAGGAGGCTGAGGCAGAGAATCTCTATTTTTTTTATTATTATTATACTTTAAGTTCTAGGGTACATGTGCATAACGTGCAGGTTTGTTACTTGTGCCATGTTGATGAGCTGCTCCCATCAACTCATCAGCACGCATTAACTCGTCATTTACATCAGGTATAACTCCCAATGCAATCCCTTCCCCCACATGAGAATCTCTTGAACCTGGGAGGTGAAGGTTGAGGTGAGCCAAGATCGCGCCATTGCATTCCAGCCTGGGCAACACGACGGAAACTCGGTCTCAAAAAAAAAAGAAAGAAAGAAAGAAAAAAAAAGAAATAACCATAAAAATGGGCAACCAGTAGCCCTCGTGGCTGCTCTGTCCTTGGAGTAGCCATTCTTTATTCGTTTCCTATCTTAATAAACTTGCCTTCACTTTACTCTATGGATTCGCCACAAATTCTTTCTTGTGAGAGATCCAAGAACCCTCTTTTGGGGTCTGGGTCAGGACCACTATCCGGTAACACCTCTGCAAGGAGCTGACTGATGAAACCCTTATGTCAGGGTAATTCCTTTCATAAAACAAGAAGAATTACTAGAATTCTACAGAATTTGAGATACACAAGGAAATAAAGATTCATAAAATGGTTTTAAAAATCCAATTCCGAAAACAATGCAATGATTTGGAATATGTGATAAGTATTTTCAGGATATGCTTGATCTCCAGAAGTTCAATAACCAGGGTTAATGGTTATCATTTTTTTCTCCCACAAAGGGAGATCTGCAAAAGAGAAACGGGCCAGTCTTGCTCAAAGTGTCCTCGCATACCAAGAACCCAGCACAGGCTCATTGTGAAGGTTACCAGAGCTAACTTCAATTACAGCAGAAATTATCAGTGCTCAAAAATGTTGTACTATTGATTACGATTATATTAAGTCACGAATTTCCAAGAAATACAATCCTACCTCAAGTTCTATGTTCGTGCACTCAACTCAAAGCTGTGGTCTGCATAATTATTTGGAAATCGAGGCCATCTTAAAAGCCAGTCTAAAAAAGCAGGCACACAGTATCCTCCAATTATCTAGATTGACTATTACATCATTCCCACATCGTCAGGAACTCGCCCTTTGCTTTCTTTTGCGCTGTCACGTATCAGTCGTATCAGTATTATATGTCAGTGGTTCTCTGTCCCTTTACTGGAAAGATCCTTACAATCCTCCACAGAGGTACCCGTGAGCTCCATGTAAAATCTCTGTGTAGTACTCTCCTTCTCGCACAATATTTTTGTAAAAAAGAGCATAAAACCTCTGATTTACCTTTTAAAAGTAAAATATTGTAAAATGTCAGCACTTTATTATTATTTTGGCCTTCTTTCAACATTGCAGAGGTGATCATGGCACACAAGGATTGTGGCATATGATAGGCATTTTCACTCCATACTGAAAGATTCAATTCTACAAACCACTACGAGGGGTGCCAAGATAAAAGGGCAGGAGGGTCCGTCCCCTCTAGCAGAGGGGAGCAACTGGGCCTGAGTCCTCATGGGTGCGAGTCCCTGGCATCACCGGTGTGACCATGTGCAAGCTACTGAACTCTCAGAGGTTTAGCTGTCTCATCTGTAAAATGGGACTGATACACCTAACTTGTACAGTTACTATAAGGATTAGAAATGATACATATAAATGCATGCCAGCATGTCTCTTACATATTAGGTAATCAGTGGGGGTAGCTATCATCATATTATTATTATTATTTGATATGTCACTGGAGAGAGTTCCAGTGGTTTGCCTAGTTTCTAAGGAAGAATATGGATAGGTCCCACACTGGAATGTGATGTTCCAGGCTGCTCAAGGTATTGCCTTTGACATCTAAGTGGTAGCTTTTGGTATGCTAGTGCTAACTGTTAGTAGTTATTTAAAGCATCTTGCTAGTGAGGTCAAAGTCATAGCCTCAATCCCTTTGTACCAGTTAACTGCTGCATGGCTACAAATAAATGCTTTCTACCAGCCCCTCCACCTCAGGGACATACCCATTAGATGGTAAGTGGGGTAAATCAGCACCCATCACCACCACCAGAGAAAACAAAACTCAAAATGCACGCACTGCTGACAGGATGGCAACATGACCTTCCTTTAGCAGGGCCAGCCATCTCAGCTAATTTAAGTCACAAGGAATACAAGCCAGAAGTGGCATGAAGGCTAACTGATATCTACTGGGTAGGGGAATGGCTCATCATTAACTATAATAAAAAGAATTTTTTTTTTTTTTTTTTTTGGGAGGGGGTCTCACACTGTCGGCCGGGCTGGAGTGCAATAGCATGATCTTGGCTCACTGCAACCTCCACCTCCTGGGTTCAAGCGATTCTTCTGCCTCAGCCTCCCAAGTAGCTGGGATTATATAGGCATCCACCACCACACCCGGCTAATTTTTTGTATTTTCAGTAGAGACAGTTTCACTATGTTGGCCAGGCTGGTTTGAACTCCCGACCTCAGGTGACCTGCCTGCCTTGGCCTCCCAAAGTGCTGGGATTACAGGCGTGAGCCACCATGTCCAGTCACTAAAAAGAATTTTTAAAAATGATATATTCAGGCCAGATGCGGTGGCTTACACCTGTAATCCCAGCACTTTGGGAGGTTGAGGCAGGGGATCACCTCAGGTCAGGAGTTCGAGACCAACCTGGCCACCATGGAGAAACCCTGTCGCTACTAAAAATACAAAAATTAGCTGGGTGTGGTGGTGCGTGCCTGTAATCTCAGTTACTCAGGAGGCTGAGACAGGAGAATCGCTTGAACCCTGGAGGCGGAGGTTGCAGTAAGCTGAGATTGTTTCACTGCACTCCAGCCTGGGTGATAGAGCAAGACACCCATCTCAAAAAAAAAAAAAAAAAAAAAAGACATCTTCTATCCTTGCCCATCACAGTCTAATTAATCTCAATAGAACAGCCAGGCAATCTTTTTGAAGTGTAAAGTCAGATCATGTTCTAAACCAAAAATAAAATTTGAAGGCCCCACAACAATTTGAATGGACCCTCACCCAGCCAGGGAGCTCTAAAATTTAACCTGAAAGACTGGTTCAGGCTCCATGAACACTGACTTCCTTGCTCTCTGTGTCACAGCCATTTGAACCAGAGCAACTCCATCTCGACTAAGGGCTGGGTTAAAATAAGGCGGAGACCTACTGGGCTGCATTCCCAGGATGCTGGGCATTCTGAGTCACAGGATGACATAGGAGATTGGCACGAGATACAGGTCGCAAAGACTCTGCTGGTGAAACAGAGTGCCATAAAGAAACCAGCCAAAACCCACCCAAACCAAGATGGCATGAAAGTCACCTCTGGTAGGCCAGGTGCAGTGGCTCACACCTGTAATCCCCACATTTTGGGAGGCTGAGACAGGTGGGTCACCTGAGGTCAGGATTTCAAGACCAGCCTGGCCAACATGGTGGAACCCTGTCTCTACTAAAAAATATAAAAAATTAGCTGGGTGTGGTGGTGCGCGCCTCCAATCCCAGCTACTTGGGAGGCTGAGGCAGGAGCATCGCTTGAATCTGGGAGGTAGAGGCTGTAGTGAGCCAAGATAGTGCCATTGCACTCCAGCCTGGGCAACACAGCAAGACTCCATCTAAAAAAAAAATAAAAAAGAAAAAAATAAAAAAGAAAGTGACCTCTGGTCATCCTCACTGCTCATTATATGGTAATTATAATTCATCAGCATGCTAAAAGACACTTTCACCAGCACCATGACAGTTTAGATGCCATGGCCATGCCCGTAGGTTACCCTATATGGTCTAAAAAGGAAATGAACCCTCAGCTCCAGGAAATCATCCCTTTCCCAGAAAACTCATGAAAAAATCCACCCTTTGTTTAGCATATAATCAAGAAATAACTGTATTATCAGTCGAGCAGCCCATGCCGCTGCTCTGCCTGTGGAGTAGCCATTCTTTTGCTTCTTTACTTCTCTAATAAACTTGCTTTCAGTTTACTCTATGGACTCACCCCAAATTCTTTCTTGTGTGAGTTCCAAGAATCTTCTCTTGGGGTCTGGATCGGGACACTTTTCCGGTAACATCTGCTCAAACGTCACTTTTTCAGGAAGGCCTTCCCTGGTTACACTGGTTTAAAGTCTCCATTCTCTTCTTCCCCTGCTTTGTGTTTTTCTACTGGACATACTATATGTTGTATTTCGTGTCTGTCTTTCCCCAGCAGCAAGTAATCCAGGAAGTCTGGGCATTGTCTTTTTTCCACTGTTGCATCCCTAGTGTCCAGTCTGGCTGAGAGTCGGTGCTCAGTAAGTATTTGTGAGATGAATGCGTATCACTAAAATTTAACGTCTGCTAATTAACTCCACAGGGCAAGTTAACTCATTTGCTAGCCTAGGAATGCATTTTGCAGCTCACTTATTCAGGCTGGTGCTCCCGGAAGCCACGCTGCTCAGAACCCAGATAGCCCATGGCAGCATCTGAGAGAGAATCCTGTGATGTCACAGACGACCGACTGCCCTTGCTTTAAAATCTCCCAAGCCAACACTTTTTTCCGCCATGCTTTATGGCAAGGCTTGTGGCACGTCTAAAAAACATTTTTTTTTGTTTTTCCACATTGGAGTAATTCCTAAGCAGCTCTGAGAAAAGTGTAACTTTGCCTTCGGACCACGTGACAGTGAGAACCCTTGCATCGAGGGGAGCACTATTAGATGCTCCGGTTTGTGGAACAGGCCATCAGTCCCAGCTCTTGCTCATGTGGCTTCTTAACCCTAAAGATGAGCTCTCAGTCAACACCACAGGAGCTACTGATATAATTGGGATAGCTGACTCCTCCAAATCCGGCATCGAAATCTGATTCTCAATATTGGAGGTGGGGCTTGATGGGAGGTGTCTGGGGCACCCAGAAAGATCTCTCATGATCTGCTTGGTGCCCTCCTTGAGGTAATGAGTGAATTCTCACTCTATTAGTTCCTGCCAGATCGATTTGTTAAAAAGAGCCTAGCACCTCCCTCCCTTCTCTCTCTTTCTGTCTCTTCCCAGGTGACACACAGGCTCTCCTCTGCCCTACACAACGATTAGAAGCTTCCTAAAGCCCTCCCAGAAGCACATGCCAGCACATGTGCTGCAGTACAGCCTGCAGACCCATGGGCCAAACAAACCTCTTTTCTTTTTTTATTTTTTTGAGACGGAGTTTTGCTCTTGTTGCCCAGGCTGGAGTGCAATGGCACGATCTCAGCTCACTGCAACCTCCGTCTCGCAGGTTCAAGCAATTCTGCTGACTCAGCCTCTTAGTAGCTGGGATTAGAGGCATGCGCCACCACACCTGGCTAATTTTGTATTTTTAGTAGAGACGGGATTTCTCCATGTTGGTCAGGCTGGTCTCGAACTCCCATGATCTGCCCACCTCCGCCTCCCAAAGGGCTGGGATTACAGGCATGAGCCACCATGCCCGTCCTCTTTTCTTTATAAATTACCCAGTCTCAGATATTCCTTTACAGCAACGAAACAGACTACCACAGATTCTCCATGTCCTCAGCAGGAGCACCTTGAAGAAGCGACTTGCAGACAGGTTCCTAGAACACATTCAGCACTCCTTTAATATTTGAATCCTGTCTTTGGATCCACCGGCACCAGCGGAAACTGAACACACAGACCAATCTGCAAAGCTCCTCAGCAAACGGCTTCACAACGTCATGTGTTAATGTTTTGCCTTGAGAGTTCACTGAAGATTCTTCTAAAAATCATTTGAAAGTAAAGCCATACTCAAGAAACTTGTTTAGGAATTAATTCAAAGATTATTTCCTTTGAGGAATGGCTATTTTCCCACTTTGGGATAAAAATTACATTCCAGAGTGAGGTTTTCATTTCTTCTCTCCCTGTCAGGAAATCTAGAGCAAAATCACCACCACCTTCTCCAGCTCTCTGTGTCAGAGACGTCTGAACCAGAGCAACTCCATCTTGAGTAGGGGTTCGGTAAAATAAGGCTGAGACCTATTGGGCCGCATTCCCAGGAGGTCAGGCATTCTCCCATTCAAGTACTAACCAGGCCCGACCCTGCTTAGTTTGGTTAACAATGTTAACCCTTATGGATGACATATCTGGAACATCTGGATTCTTCTCCCCGCCCCTCAACCCTGTGTTTCTGATTTTCTATTTTTCATATATCATTTCACTGCAGTGGTTTCTCGTAAGTTGCCTCAAAGCCACTATGGAGACAGAATATAAATAAACATAAAGTAACTGTCTCCATTAAGAGTCAACATCAATGAATGATTTCAGCCTGTTTCTAAACAATGGCTTTTAGGTTTACTCCAGCAGGAGACATTTTGAAGGCATGTTAGGAAGAATATCAGAATGCACCACCAAATGGAACAATGAATCTCCCTGGAAATTTCAAAGAAAAGGCTCAGGCTCCCTTCCCAAGGTGGTGGAAGTGCTGGATGGAGAGAGAGAAGGTCAAATGACTGAAGAAGGTTCTTTACATCTGTGACTCCATGGTATCACTTGAAGATACCACCTATTCCAATATAATAGAAAATAATGTAAAGATCCTCAGCCAGACCACACACTCAGCTGGGATTTGCTACCATCACTCAGACCAGTGAGATGGGCTTCAAAAGCATCACAGGTCAGAACAGAGACCAGTATGACTTGTACCCCATCAGCTGCTGTATGCCTGCACACAGGAGAGCCCCAATCACATGCCAAGGGCTTCCAGACATACATCAGTCATTCTTTCTAACTACCCAGCTGCTAAGTCTCCAAAGAGAACTTTACCTGATACAAATAATCATCTAGTCAGAATTCCTGTTCTTCAGAAATGATCCTAGTTTGCACGTTTTAGGCAAATGAAAAATAATGCATAATACTTCTATTCAATAATTTCATCTGGCTTTCTTCATATCTATCATCTTGCTTGTCTTCACGATCCCCAGTCCACGCCACCCCTAGAAGGTGGCATGATGACGTTAGAGGCAGAGACTAAGATCCTGGCGACCCATGTGCTTTCCCCAGTGGAAATGTCAGAGCTATCTCAGAGCTCACCAGCCCTGGGGTCCTTCCACAGGGGCACATGACCAATATGTGAGGGTGGTCACGTGCACTTCTACACACATGACCATCTACATTTTGGCTAGACAACTAAAGGAATGGCATCTTTGCTCTTACCCTTTCCTATATGTCTCCTGGTATTTTCTATTGTTGAGTTTCTGTTTACATTAGAAAGAAGTCCAAGACAGAATCTGTTCCTGTTATTTGAAGGGTCGGTGAACCCATCTATGAGCACACTTCGGGAGGAAGCCTGGAACGTCTCCCCAACTCGGTTGTTCAGTTCGTAGTAGGCGACCGAGCACCAGTGCTGGGGTTCCTCGTAACAAACTGGCCGAAAGTCTGGAAGAAAACACACCAGAGAGCACATGGCGACTGTCATACCTGGGCTGTGTAGTTCATGATTCCACCAGGAAACTTAGTTAATGCTTTTCACCAGAAAGTCGGCTGCAAGACCACGCATGCCATTCTGTAATCTTTTAGAACTTGTAGCTCTCATGGGAGCTGCTTGGGGCTGGCTCATTTCACTAGCACACCTGAGATGTAGAGTCCACGGTCCTTGTTCATCTTCCATGGCTAGAGCATTTATAAACATGTGTATTGGTCATGAAGGGACCAGGGAAAACATGACATGAACAGATGAACATAAAAAAACTGTCGGCCCTAAAGCAAGCACAGCTCAAAGGAAGCTAGCAGGTCACCTCTTCTTTCAGAAACATGTGAAGGATGGCATGCTGCTGTTACTGTGCCCACTTGAAACCTTGTGGCAAAAACTATCATTGTCTAACAAACTAGAGATGGAAAATAATAGTTTGACTATGATAAAGAGCAAATCAATAATGCTGAATAGGACATTAAATTATTTAAGGAAAAAAAAGCTTCCACCTAGAGGGGCTCACATTCTGCTTTGTGGGTATCTACTTATGCACGGAAAAAAAAAAAAAAACACATTTAAAGAGAGCTGGATGTTTCATCAGGAAACCCATGAATGTTTTCACACCCAACATAAAGTGAAGTCACTTTTCTGTAACCAAAGCTCAGAGTTCCTTTTCTTTGCCACCCACACCCTTTCTCTGCCTTTCTATTGATTATATTATCTTTGTCTTCCTTGAACATCCTTGTCATTCTTGCATCTAGAGTGTGTTCCTATATGCACTAAATATAAATTTATGAAATAGATAAATTCGGGGGTTGTTATTTCTCTCACAAAAGGACCTTAGTTTATAAAATATTCACTTGGAGTATTTCAAATGGTACACTTCTTTAGAACCTCTCTACTCAAGATCTGGCTCATGGAACAGTAGCCTCTGCATTACATGGAAGCTTAACAATGCAGATTCTTGGACCCCACCCTAAGAGCTACGGAATCAAAATCTGCATTTATGCAAGATCACAACGTGGTTTATACAAACATTAAAGTCAAGCAACACTTATCTAGACTATTATAAGATGCAAATAAAATTTTGTAAAAACCTCATTTATGTATATTTCTAAGAATACCTCTCCGGCCGAATGAAAGACACCACTATAAACATATGGTAAAAACACAAATAGAATAAAATCCCTAACTTCTTGAGTTCCTAACTCCATACTTAACATCAAGAACTACAAACTTCTAAATGCTAAGTTAAAATAAAAATTAACTTATTCTAGTAATGAGGATGATAAAAACATTAATTCTATGGTACCGAGGAATGTCAAAGTTAAAATGCAAAGCCATCCCATCTGCCTCTTAGAACACATGCAAAACAGCAGGTCAGTACATTTCTGGTTCTGTTTTCTGAATTGCTTTGTTTGGGGGTAATAGGAAATACTTTTGGAAAATAGCTACATTTCACTGTTCATCTGCAATTTACCTCCATTTGGTATCGATAGCACTAAATGTCTATCAGCTGTGGCATCTACAGGTTGGCCACTCTGGGTCTCAGAGGCTTCTGTGGCATGATAAGGCAGGGGTGGTGTGTCAACTAAAAGAAAGCAGTAGAACAAAGGAATTGTCAAATCGATAAACCACACAAAGACAGTTGGATCCGACATCTTTTGCCATTAAACTCCTGAGCTTGGTGGACAGTGCTACTCCTACGGAGAGACCATATGAATGTAACAAGGCTCTTCTGAAGTGGCATTGTGAGTGCTCTACAGAAGAAACTGGTTGTTCCGAGAGCCTCACTAAAGGGTCAATTCCTTTTCCCTCTGACTTTTGAGTTATCACTGAGTTCTAATGACGTCAGGGCAAGACTTTCAAATGCAGGACCTGTTCTCCTAGCTTTTCTCATAGCAGAACAGTCTTGTGATCCAGCTTGCAAAACACAGAGAAAGCTAAACCTTCTTTGAAGTGAGCTTAATTTTCAGCTTCTATGTTGTCATGAATTGTACAATGGCCACGGGGACGCTCTATCCCAGAGATACTTCAGGATATGCCCCCAAAACACAGAATAGCTGAAATATAATTGTAACCTTGTACCCAAGGCACACTGAGAAGGGCCCTTCTACCCAAATGTCAGTTCTGTGACTGGACAGTGATCATGGTTAGGCAAATGGGATGCATTCCATGGAAAACAATTCATGACACAGTAAAAATTCATGAGGCACAGGGAAAACTCTCTATGGAGGGCCCCAGCACAAAACAACCGATTCCTTCAGCAGGCATGTCTAGTGTTAGTTCAGAATGGTCTTGTTACCCCCGTGGTGGAATACAACAGCATAAAAGGTTGGATCAATCTGCCTTTGTTGTATCTAACTGTCCACACAAGTAGTTCTCACACTTAAGTGTACAAAAAAATTGCCAGTAGAGCTTGCTAAAAATGCAGATTCTCAGCCCCATCCTTAGCAATTCTGATTCAATAGGTCAGTGGTTGAATGTAGCCATGTACATTTTAACATGCCCCGATGGCAAGTCTAATGCAGGGTTCATGGACCATACTAGGAAACCATGGATAAGGTATTTCCTTCTGAGAAAATGGGCTATGACTCCTATGACTCTGGTAAAAAAGTTATAAGGCAAGATGGTCTTTTTGTAGGTCTTTGACTAAATACGTCTATTTACTCAAGGGGCAGAACAGGCTGAGCACAGTGGCTCACACCTGTAATCTTAGCATTTTGGGAGACTGAAGTGGGAGGATCACCTGAGTCCAGCGCTTTGAGACGAGCCTGGGCAACATGATGAGACCCCATCCTACAAAAAAAATTAAAAATTAGGTGGGCATGGTGGTGTGCACCTGTAATCCTAGCTACTCAGAGGCTGACATAGGAGGATCACTTGAACCCAGGAGTTTGAAGTTACAGTGAGCTATGACTGTGCCACCACACTCCAGCCTAGGTAACAACAAGGCCCTGTCTCTAAAAAATGAAAATTAAAAAAAGGGGGACTGAAAATAGAATAACCATTTAATGTAGCACTTCCACTCCTAGGTATATACCTGAAGGAACTGAAAGCAGTGTGTTATTTACCAGAGCCAAAAGGTGGGAACAATCCGAATATCCAACAGCTAATGAACTGATTTTTTAAAATGTGGTATAGCCATACAATGAGACATCATTCAGTCACAAAGATGAACTACCGATACATGCTACAACACAAACTGTGAAAACACTTGGCTAAGTGAAATAAGACAGACACAAAGGGGCAAATATTGTATGAATCTAGTATATGAGGTACCTGCAATAAGCAAATTCAGTGAGACAGAAAGTAAATTAGAGCTTACCAGGGGCTGGGGAAGTAGGGAAATGGGGAGCAATTGCTTAATCAGTATGGAGTTTCTGTTTGGGGTGATGAAAAATTTTTGAAAATAGATATGGTGATGGTTGCACAATATTATTAATGCACCTAATGCCATCAGACTGTACTTTTTTTTTTAAATAGCCCTCACCCAGGCTAGAGTGCAGTGGCACAATCTCAGCTCACTGCAGCCTCCAACTCCAGGATTCAAGTGATTCTCGTGCCTCAGTCTCCTGAGCAGCTGGAATTACAGAGGTGCACCACCACGCCCAGCTAACTTTTGTATTTTTAGTAGAGATAGGGTTTCAACATGGGTTGGCGAGGCTGGTCTCGAACTGCTGACCTCAAGTGAACCGCCTGCCTAAGCCTCCCAAAGTGCTGGGATTACAGGCATGAGCCACACTGCACCCGGCCAGATTTTACTCTTAAAAAACGGTTAAAATGGGCTGGGCGCAGTGGAGCACACCTGTAATCCCAGCACTTTGGGAGGCCAAGGCGGGTGGATCACCTGAGGTCAGGAGTTCATGACCAGCCTAACATGGTGAAATCCCATCTCCACTAAATACAAAAAAATTAGCCAGGTGTGGTGGCGCATGCCTGTAATCCGAGGTACTTGGAAGGCTGAGACAGGAGAATCGCTTGTACCTGGGAGGCAGAGGTTGCAGTGAGCCGAGATTGCACCACTGCACTCCAGCCTGGGCAACAAGAGCAAAACTCCATCTCAAAAAAAAAAAAAAAAAAAAAAGTTAAATAAATTTTGTGTTTATCTATTTCACCACTACTTGAAAAAAATTAACATATGAAAAGCCATTCACTTGTACACTTGAAATGGGTGGTTGTATGGTATGTGAATTATACCTCAATAGAGCTTTTTAAAAAATCTAGAGGCTGAACCAGTAAATCGCCAAGGTTCCTTTTACGCTTGTTTATCTGTGGGTCTGTTACTCAGGTTGGCATTTTGGTGTTAATCATTCAGACAAGAATTATTTTCTTTGAAGTGAAAAGGGCTATGCCTTCGGTGAGAAACTAACCAGCTTCTGCATCATTGCTGGGGTCTGTCCTGCGTGGGTGGGAAGAGGAAAAAGAACATCAACCTGTCAGAGTAATCAGGGCAGGAATTCAAAGTCAGCACAGGAAGTCTTTGTAGCATAGAGGTGTGTTAGGTAAATATATATTTTGCAATACAATTATCCTCCTGTTCCTTAGCCAAGGCTCTGTCCTCAAATGACTTCTCTTTCTGTTGTATTTCTTCTTTCTCAGTGAACTCAGCCACTTGCAAAACTTCAACCACCTGCTCCCACACTGAGTGAATGACTCTCAAGCTACCCTCCAGCATCTCTGCCTTCACCCTACAGTAAGTCCTGCTGGACCCCCTCCTCCAATTCACTGCCCTCTTTCCAACCCCACATCCCTGTTTTAGTTCAAGTCCTTATAATCACTTGCCTGGACTGCTACAGGCTACTTATACGTGATGGCTCTCAACAGCTACTGCCTCCTGAAGGCCAGAGACCACAGTAGTCCTCCTTCTCCACCAGAGATACAGTCTGAGACTCCCAGGGGATACCTGAAGTTGTGGCTAGTACAGAGTACCACATATACTATGATTTTTTCCTATACATACCTGTGATAAAGTTTAATTTATTAAACACAGTAAGAGATTAGGAACAGTAACTAATAATAAAGTAAAACTATTAGAACAATATGCCAGCATCACTACTCTTGTACTTTGTGGTCACTATTAAATCAGAGTGACCTGAACACAAGCACTGCAATGCCTCAACAGCTGATCTGATCACAGAGACAGCTACTAATTGACTCACAGGTGGATAGCGTCTTCAACATGGATACGCTGGGCAAAGGGATGATTCAGAACCTGGACAGGATGGCACAAGGTTTCATCCCCACATACAATTTAAAATTTATGAATTGTTTATTTCTGGAATTTTCCATTCAGTATTTTCAGGCTGCAACTGACCTCAGGTAACCGAAACCTCATATAAGAGGGGACAACTACATTGTCTTGATCATCACTGCACCTCTAGCACTGGCCCAGTGCCAGGCACTTCGCAGGGGCTCAGTCATCACTTACTGAGTCAATAAAACCTGTGCCTATGGTCTGAAGCTCCACGTCCATGTTCTAATGCCTGTGTGGGCCGGGTGCAGTGGCTCATGCCTGTAATCCCAGCACTTTGGGAGGCCGAGACAGGCAAATCACCTGAGGTCAGGAGTTCGAGACTAGCCTGGCCAACATGGTGGCCATCTCTACTAAAAATACAAAAATTAGTTGGGCATGGTGGTGCCGCTCGTGTAATCCCAGCTACTGGGGAGACTGAGATGGGAGAATTGCTTGAACCTGCGAGGTGGAGACTGCAGTGAGCCAGGATCATGCCACTGCACTCCAACCTGGGTGACAGAGCAAGACCCCATCTCAAAAATAAATAAATAAATAAAAATAAACAAACACCTGTGTAGTAATTTATTTATTCAATAATCAACTGATGAGCAACCACTGCATTTCAGGCTCTGTGCTGGACATAGAAAAAAGAAGGCTCACTGTTTAATGGGGGAAATAGACACACAGGAATTATGTAATACAGTGCAATAAATGTAATAGTAGATGCTTATGTAACTTGCTGAGGGGCAAAAGGAACTAAGTAACTCAGAGGGGAAGAAGCAATTCCCTCTTTATCTTCCCACATTGTATAAGCTCTGTGAGGACAGGCACAATTTTTATTAACCTTTTATTCCCCTTTCAGCAATCCTAAGGCAATACTTGCATATAGTAAGAGTTTAATAAATATCCATTAAGTAAATGATTGCAGGAATAAATGAATGAGGCAGACTGTAACATCTGGCACCAAATGTATTTATGCATGCCTTTAGGAACTTGCCAGCTCCGCGTAGTATTTATCTCACACTCATGAGGTGCGTATGTATCTTTTATTCATTATCTCAACTTAGATTCACTTTACAGGTACGGTAGCAAATGCAATTAGACAGCATGCTAGAGGCTCCCTTTCCCTTCCATATGCTTTCTCAATTCAGCAAACTGAAGAGCTCTGTAGTTAAGCTCTTCACATGGCTTCACATGGCAGGAAGGGAGAATGCACTGGCTGGAGCGGAGGCTTCACTTTCCGCCTCACTCAAAGGATGCAGGCATATGTTTTAGGCAAAGGCTTCCTTTGACTGTTGAAAGAGGCAACCAAGGTGAAGGCCTAGCATTGACCTTCCATGTTGCTTGTCCTCAGGCCAAGTCTTCTGCTTGGATTACAGGAGTCTTTTAATCTTATTTCTACTGCCTTAAAAAAAAAATCTTTGGAAATTCCCAGGGATACTATTCAAATCCATTTAGTTTCTGAGAGCTTCCAGAGCATTAGAACTAAAACTAGAGCAAAAACATGTTATATCTCCAGGGTAACTGCTTCAAAATGGGTATAGTCCTAATCATTTTAAGGCTGATTGCTTTGTCAACGGTTTACACTATATGAATGAGAGTTACAATGACTGTCATTGTGACTGTTCATCACAAATCATCATGTTGGGCTTATTTTCCCGTATTTCCCCAGAGACCATAGATCTTACTGACCTGAGTGTTGATAGGGACTCTCTGGCTCAGAAGGACTTCCTGGGGAGTGAGGGTAGCTGGCCGTGCACGGGGACTGGGAGAACGCGTGGCTGGGTGAGGGAGGGAGTGCAGAGCACGGAGGCTGCTGGAAAGAGTCGGGATAGGTGGCGTTGTGTGGCATGAGTGGCTCACTGTGCAGGGAGGCGCTGCGGAACTTGGCCAGGAGGCTGAGCTGGGGGTTATATTCACTGTGTCTTGGCACGAGCACAGGAGGCAGCACTAGGATCAGAAAGGAACAGGGCAGTTAGAATTGAACATTGCTCATCAGTACACAACAGAGCGGATACTTGCTGTTCTTATCTATTTTTTTGATGATAGAGCTGTTTTTCCCCTTGGGAACTACTCCCATTAGTCATTGTGCTCATCATAAAACTGTCGATTCAGTCCCCATCTCCACCTAAGAAGCGAGCATGTGAGTAAGCTAAGGTAACAGTCTTCTCCTTGTAACCTGAATCTTAAGCAGAATGTCATCGTTCACAAAAAATATTTGCAGAAGGATTTTTCTAGTGTCAGCACTCTAAAGAGACCTGCTATTTATTCCTATCTTGGAAATGAGCAGAGCTGCCCTAATACCTGGCCTTCTGGCGACCTGATGGTTACATCTTTCTTTAATTCTGCCAAATGAGTCTTTTTCCCCCCAAGGCAGAATCCGTTTCTGTTGCTTGCAATGAAACCCTAAGTGATGCCCAGAATATTTTTCCTCCAGAGATCATGTTGAATTATTTAGATGACTAGACACAATTTCAGGTTCAGTAGTGCTGCTGAAATAAAAACATTCTATGAGTCCTTAATGGAAAGATTTCAAGGTGAGTAATTAAAAGTTATTAAGTAAAATACAAACGGTGAATAATAATAAAAGTGACTAAGTAAAAGATAAGCAGCAGCAGGGCACAGTGGCACACGCCTGTAATCCCAGCACTTTGGGAGGCCGAGGCGGCCAGATCACCTGAGGTCAGGAGTTTGAGACCAGCCTGGCCAACACGGTGAAACCCCGTCTCTATTAAAAATACAACAATTAGCTGGGTGTGGTGGCGGGAACCTGCAATCCCAGTTATTCAGGAGGCTGAGGCAGGAGAATCGCTTGAATCTGGGAGGTGGAAGTTGCAGTGAGCCAAGATCATATCATTGCACTCCAGCCTGGGTGACAAGAGTGAAACTCTGTCTCAAAAAAAAAAAAAAAAAAGGTAAGCAGCAGTAAGAAAACATAAATGATGTTTGTTCATTTTACTATGCTTTTTTGGATTTGATTTTTTAAAATGTTACGGTTCTTGATTTTGATTCTATACAAAATTTCAGACTAAATTCAAATTCTTAAGGGAAAGTTTTGCCCAGGCCCTCACATCCTACCGACTCCTAGAAGGTTACAATGCCTGGCATAAAGTAGCTACTCCAAAAATGTTGTTGGAGAGCCATCTGTAACCAACATAAGTTCCAGACAGAGAGGCAAAGAAACACAAGGGGGAAGCGGTCTAAGAAATAACAAAGGAAAACTTCAAAGAGTTATGAAGGACCTATGTCTTCATATTGAAAAGAGCCACAGAGTGCACTGAGCTCAATTAATGAAAATAAGATCCCGACCTAGTCTTTCCATCTTGAATTTCAAACATTGCGGGATAACTGGAATATTCCAAAAGCTCCTAGAGGATCACCACAAAGTCACCTACAAAGAAATGAGAATCAACCGACCTCAACGTCCCACTCCTACCCTGGCTACTAGAAGTCAACGGACCAATGCCCTTCTGAGGACAAATAATTCTTATCCCCAAATTCCACAGTGGAAACCACTGGAATAACCAAAAACAAATACAAACTATGAACTAAAATATAGAAATCAAGGACTGAGAAGAGGAGGAAGGAAGAAGACTAAAATACAAGTGAGTGAGGCCAGGTGTGATGGCTCATGCCTGTAATCCCAGCACTTTGGGAGGCCAAGGCAGGCGGATCACAAGGTCAGGAGATCGAGACCATCCTAGCTAATACGGTGAAACCCTGTCTCTACTGAAAATACAAAAGATTAGCCGGGTGTGGTGGTGGTTGCCTGTAGTCCTAGCTACTCGGGAGGCTGAGACAAGAGAATGGTGTGAACCTGGGAGGTGGAGCTTGCAGTGAGCCAAGATTGCACCACTGCACTCCAGCCTGGGCGACAGAGAGAGACCCTGTATCCAAAAAAAAAAAAAAAAAAAAAAAAAATGTGTGTGTGTATATATACATATATATAAATATAAATAAGTGAGTGAAATCCTCATCTTTTATGTTAGAGAGTCAATGACATCTAAAGGTCACAAATTTGGAAATAGATATGTAAGCATGTATTATCTAGAGTTACTGTCATAATTCTTAGTAATAATAGAAAGAAATACAAAAGAACTAAGCAAGAATTGTTTAAAACAGTTTGTCTCTGGGTATAAACAGGACAGATCTTGGTTCTAATCACACTATTGATTTGTCAGTCACAGGCAAGTATTAATAAAAACTCACAAAAAGTAAATATTCTAAAACTGCTCTAAAAAATAAGGTCTTAAAAAAGGTAAATGTTTTGGAATAAACAGACAATAACAATAACAGTGACAACCCCAAAGTCTGCCATCTGCCTTTGACATCATACATCTCTCTCTTTTTTAACAAGCAATAATTTTCAGTTACATGGACAGAAAATAAACTCAAAAGGGTAAATGAAAGGTTTTAAACTAAAATTGCTACAAGTGAGGGTGGCAGAGAAACAAATAATTTCTTCCCCTTTACAAGCTAGTATTTGTATATGTATGCAGCCTATGACACCAGAGAATAAACATTCAACATCACCATGAAACAGTGACATGGATAACAAACCATTAAATTTCCTTTAATGTGTTAATATTCCACAACTATGCAGGAAAAAAAAAGATTATGTGCCTCATGAGTAGTCTGAAGTGAGGAGTTGACACAGCAAATGCGTATGGCTTCTTTGTCAATGACCCTTCATCAAAACATTAACGATGTTCAAATAAACACTCACTTTTTTATGAAGAAGAATTTGAATAATCTCTGTGACTTCAGTTTTAATGTAAAATATCTACGGTGTATTCCTAACACTGATAAAAATATAATGCCTCCTATCCATCTGAATGTAGAGACTTCTATTTCTTCATGGCCTGTAGATCTGAGGCACCAAGAGAAAATAAATGATATATTTCCTTTATCATAACAACTATCTTGATAATATATTTTTACCATCTGAGTAAAATCAAAGCCAGTGGATGTTTGCAAGGAAAACTAATGGTTTCATCCTAGTTGTTATTTGACCTGACTGGCTCAGTTGCCTTAAATGTGCACAGATCATATTTTTAAATACCTTCACTCAAAAACACAGCTATCCCTAATTACTTAATTCCACTTCTACATCTCAACTGCTGCTTGTAAATATGACAGTGCGCTTATAGACACTTATTCCTATCTTATGCCACTTTTAAATACCATGCTATCTTTACATCTCAGTGTTACCCAGGAGGAAACAGCAGAAGGAGTTACAGGGCACATGGGGGTGCAAAACAGAGCTGGAAAAAAGCACTTTTGTCTTTTTTAAAAAAGTCATGTGGTTTTGATATAATATGACTATTTTATATAAAAAAGAAATTACACTCCTGAAATAACCTCTGGCCTAACGGAGTGAAATCATCATGTACCACAACAGTCTTGCATGGCTTCCACCAGACCCATGCCAGGTAAAGTGTGGTCTGAGGACTGGGGACCCTTGGACAACTATTGGGGACCAGTCTGTGAAGAAATTAGTGCTTAGAAACTTTTCACAGCAATTTCACAGTTTATAGTTCATATTTCTTTAAATAATTTTTTAAACTGGGCTTATATTTTCTAAGTCTTTTTAAAATTTCATTTGCCTAATAATTTGTCTGTACTATAAAAGTATTCGTTTGAAGGACCGGAAATTAAAAAAATAAAAACTGATCCCTCACCACACATAACTTGGAAAGCACTGAAGTCAACTATTGAAGTGGATGTGTGGATGCAAAGAAAATGGGAATACAGCCTTCAACGTATCTAAAATAGATGGCCAAAAAATGAGATTTCAAAGGCAAAACTTCAGCTTTATGATACATAGGAAGTCAGCAAACTTGTTTAACATTAACATTTTTATTATTCTTAAAATATTTACTTTAAATATGGATAGCTAACTAGATATAAAATCTACTTTTTCTATTAAAAAAATCACAAGAGGAAGAAAAACCTCTGTAACTTAAATATTACCTTAAATTAATATAATCTTTACACCCATCTTTCCTTCTGGAAATTCACAGCTAAATGATGATAAAATGAAATCTATTTACCATACGTAAAACATTCACACTATCATTCCTAAAAGAATCTTACAGAACAGGAAAAACTAAGGGCCAGGTGTGGTGGCTCACACCTGTAATCCCAGCACTTTGGGAGGCCGAGGCAGGTGGATCACGAGGTCAAGAGATGGAGACCATCCTGGCCAACATGGTGAAACCCCGTCTCTACTGAAAATACCAAAATTAGCTGGGCAAGGTGGCACATGCCTGTAGTCCCAGCTACTCAGGAGGCAGAGGCAGGAGAATCACTTGAACCTGGGAGGCGGCGGTTGCAGTGAGCAGAGAGTGCGCCACTGCACTCCAGCCCGGCAACAGAGTGAGACTCTGTCTCAAAAAACAAAAAACATGAAAAACTAAAATGTCAAACAGTTCTTTAAAATTAGGCTTTCGAATATTCAAAAGGAAAACCAGGTACATTTTACAAGATAATTCTTACAAGTTGTTACATTTTACAACTACATTATTCAGGAAGAGAGAAATGATTTTTTAATGAACATTTTTCCATTTGGGCATATTTTGGATGCTTAATGTAATTCAAATCTTTGAAACACATAATGGAATCAAGTCATTTTATTATAAGCATAGACATTATTGACTTTTTTTTTTTTTTTAAACTAAACGAAGAGAGTCAAAATGAAGCAGTGAAGAAGGGACGAAAGCAACTCGTTCCAGGATTTAGGGGAAACACACCAGATTTGCCAAGCATGTGGAACCTTCTAATACCTTCTCAGCCAGGGTCTCAGTCCCTGAATGGGCTGTGGGAGGCATCCACACACAGGTAGATGACTTCCTTAAGTTCTGGGAGCTGGAAAGATCACTTAGCTAAGACTGAGGTAGGCTGGGCATGAGTCACTTATTGGATACGGTTTTTTTTTTTTTTTTGAGACAGAGTTTCGCTCATTTTTGCCCAGGCTGGAGTGCAGTGGCGCGATCTCAGCTCACCGCAACCTCCGCCTCCTGGGTTCAAGCGATTCTCGTGCCTTAGCCTCCCGAGTAGCTGGGATTACAGGCATGTGCCACCATGCCTGGCTAATTTTGTATTTTTAGTAGAGACGGGGTTTCTCCATGTTGGTCAGGCTGGTCTTGAACTGCCGACCTCAGGTGATCCACCCTTCTCGGCCTCCCAAAGTGCTGGGATTACAGGCGTGAGCCACCGCGCCCGGCCTGGATACTGTTTTAAGGTTAACTGAACCTGCCTACGTAGATGGGACCATCTCTTCGTTGGACACGGGCAACTTCCATGAGCTAATGTGTCAGTGCTTTGGTTTCCTGGGATGAGGCAGATGGCCAAAGAGAGAAAGCTCTCCTAAAACTGTGTTCGTGTGTGGAATGCCACAGAAACAATCAAAGAGAATCACAGTGAAACCCTGTTATAGCCAGTGTGAAGGAACAAAGATAAACACCTGGCTTCTCCAAGAGAAGGGGGAAATACAGATATATATATATATATATATATATATGTATAAAATACACATATATATAAAATATACATACACACACACATACAGGGGTGTGAAGGGTTTTAGAAAGGTACTTTCCTATACAGTCATGCACTGTGTAATCACGTTTTTGTTGAGGGATCACATATAAGACAGTGGTCCCTAAGATGATGATACTGTATGTTTAGATCTGTTCACATACATTCAATACCACTGTGGTCAGGATTGCCTACAGTATTCAGTACAGCAGCACGCTGTGCAGGTTAGTTGCCTAGGAACAACACGCTACACCATACAGCCTAAGGGTGTAGCAGGCTATCCCACCTAGGTTTGTGTAAGTACACTCCAGCGTGTTCACACAAGGAAGAAATTACCTACTGATGCATTTCTCAGAATGTATTTCCATCATTAAGTGATATCTATCTGTATTTAAAACCATTTTTCAAAATAACTGCCTGGAATGATTTCCAGCAACTCTTTCACTGGCTGTTGTCAGACCTACATACAAAATACCTTCTATTTACCTGAACTTGAACAAAGTAGCAGCCAAAAACCCCGCCTTAGTTCAGTTTAGTACAGTTCAGTTCAGTTGTTTGAGGCGGGGAGGATGACGTTTAATTTTTACAGCTCATCATTATCAAGGCCGTTGTAAAAACCTTTCAAGACCCCAAGAACTGGTAAAAGATTATGTCAACTTGTCCGAGATACCTCAAAATAAAACTTTTATGGGAGTTTTCTCTCTTTGATTAGCCATCTGCCTCATTTTCAAAATCACACAAAGCTTGCAAGCATAATGAGATCAAATGAAAGTATCTTTTTTCTAGATTTTTCTGGCTAGTTTATCTTCATTCCCTCACACTGGCTATAACAGGGTTTTACTGTGATTCTCTTCGGATTGAGTGTTCCTGTGGCATTCCAGGCAGGAATATGGTTTCATGGGAACCTTCTTTCTTTGACTGGACATCTGCCTCATTCCAGGAAACAAAAATGTGGACCAGTCCCTCAAAACTGAACCTCCCTCTCCTCTCTCTCTCTTTAGGGACAGGTCCCTGTTTGCTGGTACCCCGTCATTCTCCATCAATGGGGCACACGCCCTTCACTCTGAAAATAAACCTCGATGTGGTAAAGACGACCCACCTGGAGTCTCCACCCGGCGGTAGTGGTAAGGGTTAATGCACACCTCTTTCTGCTTGGAGCCAAATGGGAACTCACAGCACTCCAGTGGCTTCAGCTCGTGGTGGGACTGCAGATCCGGCCAGCGCCATACGCGGCAGTAAATCACGTGGGGCAGGCCCTTGCGGTGGGACACCTGCAGCCGCCCGTCCAGGGAGCGGGGAATCGTGACGCACTTGCTGGGCTGCCCCGGGCAACTGAGCGCCCTCTCCAGCTCGTCCATGGCTCCTTTCTTCTTCTTTAATTTCTTCACTAGAGAGTCCACTGCCTTCTCTGCCCACTTTTCCTCTTCATCTCCTTGCTTCCAGCCTAGCAGTCTCTTCACTGCGGGGCTGGTGAAGGAGAAGAGGGAGCTGATGGGGGTGGTGGAGTGCATAAGGGGCCACAGCAGGCTCCGGCGCAGCACGGGAACCGCACAGCCCTTCACGGCAAAGTGGGCGGCGAGTAGCTCTCCAAGGGTGGCATAGGGACCAACCCGCCTGTTCTTCTGGGAGCGGCTAGGACCAATTCAAGTTGGGAAGTGTGTTGACTTTCTCCTAAGCCCTTGCACACGCTGGCCAACTCTGGAAAACACGACAAGAATTCAATTAGTTTAATCAGGGTAACATTCAGAAAAAGTTGAAGTTGGATAGAAAGAGGTGATCCACACCTGCAATCCCAGCTACTCAAGCGGGAGAATCGCTTGAGCCCAGGAGGGTCGAGGCTGCGCCACTGCACTCCAACCTGAGCAACAGAACCAGGCCCCAAAGTTGGACAGAAGGGACGAAACATTCTTCAAATGTTTTAATTTGAAACCTGTTGTCTTTGACTCTGCCCTCTCCTTTATTCCCTATATCCAGGTCTCAGGTCATTCTGCCTTCAAAGTCTTTGGAGTTTGTCCCTTTCTCTCCATTTCCGCTGACACCTGAGGTCTGGCCCACCACACCACTCCTCTGAAGTAGCATCTCCCCTTCTCTCTTTCCATTCTAATCCACTTACTCCCAAACATGGCTCTTAGCACTTTCCCATTTAAGAAATCACAGTGGCTCCTTGGTCTCCCAAGTGTAAACTCCTCTGCCTGGGTTTTTCCAGGGCCCCCATAATCTTCCCTCAACATATGTTCTTTCTTTCTTTCTCATTTTTAGTTTGCACAAGCAATCCATCTTCTTGTAGAAAATAAATACTAATGAAAAGAAAAAAAAAAAAAAAAAAAAAACAGGATCGTGAATAATCTCATCACTCCTGGACAGCCACACTTAACATAGTCTTCCAAACTACTTTTCAGGACAGCGGCTCTCAAAGTGTGCCCCAAGGATCCCTGGGAGTCCCTGAGATCCTTTTAATGGGACTGTGAGGTTCTCTCTTTTCCAATTACTTATTTGTGTGAACTAACTTCTCTTTACACACTTCAACCAAAACATAGCACAACAGAGTATATGGAGAAACAGATAATGACAATCTAGGTGCCATTTATTAAACCAAGTATTAAATAGATTTGCAGTAATATAAAACTCAATAATACTCTTCTCTTAATAATAATACTCAGTAATACTTCTCAGTAATACTCAGTAACACTCTTCTCAATAACTTTTATGAAAACAATGTTTTAAATAAAAATATTTTATGTTAATATGGAATAGTTTTTAATGAATCACTAAATATTTTTAAATTTCTTAGTTTTAATTTTTAAAACGGTAAAAATTAATAGATCCAGCCCACAGAGGCAAGAGTTCTTTGTTCTCGATGATTTTTAAAAGTGAAAATTTTTAAGACCCAAATGCCTGACAACTGCTTTTCTAGAAATTATACACTATCACAGACACAAATACATACGCAAGAAAGCACAGCTGTCACGTTTGTTATCTGGTATAAAATCAGCTGAATTCTTCTTTGCCCTCTCATCCACAGGAGATGTTCTTTCCCAGTTATTCAGCAGTCTCATTTAAATGTCCTGAGGTAGAACTATATTTCCTCTTCTGTAAAACAGTTGGCTTAAACAAAACCTCCTCCTCCTTCCAGATTTTAGAAACCAGCCGCCTCATTAATGTTTAAAATGGCTGGCTGGTAACATTTTGGAGCAAGCTGACTCAAGTATTTTGGGCTATTGGAATCAATGTAGCTCACAGTCTCCAACAATTGTTTGTTTAATATGCATTAAATATAATCTTCTCCTTTGCTTCCCTGGAGGGCAAGCTGTACCTTTCTGAGTCCAATTCTACAAACTTCTTTTGAACATAGGTGCCTTAGAACCCCCTGCTAGAGTGATCATTATCGGGCACCTCAGGTGAGGAGGATGGCACTATGGTCCCACAAAAACGGATGAGATTTAATGAGTATAAAGCAATAGTCACATCACTTTATTCCTCATCTGGCATTGTACAGAGATAAACTATGACAAAAGGGAGAGTTGAGAGCTCCATAGCTGCCCTTGTTCGCTTGGCAGTTTGACTTAACACTCAAGTTTTATTTGGAAAGGTTGCTTTTGTGGCTTAACAATCATGAATTTATATAGTTCAGTCACTGTGTTCAAGTTCTGTTTACTTAATCTAGTCAGGCTGCCTTAAAGCAATGGCTGAAGAGGGTTAGGAGCTTTAAGGAGAAGTCTCATGATAGAATAACCTGAACCCCAAAACAGTTGTGAATTCTGCTTAGTTTTACATGGGATTCATTGTCAGTAAGTTGTGGCATAGATCTTTAAGCTGAGGTCAGTCGTAGAGAAAAGCTTTTTATAAAACCACTCAGCAGAGTTAAACCAAATACACCTTTCAGAAACTTTTGCTCCATGAAACAAGAAACGGTTCCCTAAACCAGGTTTTGTTTGGTTCATCTTTTTAAACTGTGGGTGCCTATTTACCAATGGCATGTGAACTCAATTGATTGGAACAAAACCGCTTTTGTACAAACAATAAAACAAAATAGACTTTATTGCAGAGCAGCTGACAAAAATACTAAGTATAATAATAATCATTTCATTAAGAATTTTCATTCAGAAGTATGTGCTCTGTGTGTGTGTGTGTGTGTGTGTGTGGCAGGGGGCAGGTGTGTGTGGCGGGGGGCGGGTGTATGTGTCCAGGGTCACAGTGGAAAATTTACTTAAGTTGGGTTACAATAAAAAAAGTTTGAAAAGCACTGCTCCTAAACCATACATTTTTCTTGGAACTGTCTGTCTGAGGTTTACCTTGACGAGTGACCTTCAGTGGCCACCATACTTTCTCATACCTTGGAGAACTGCCATCTAGTCACGAATCTAGGGTCTGAAACACCTCGGCTCTCTGCAGACCGATCTCACTGACACATTCCAAATCATTACAGTGGTCTCACGACAGTTCCAAAACTATGATTTTACTGCTGCAAGATACCGCTCCTGTCCCATTAAACGCAGGCCCTTGCATTGAGGGAGGCCCCGAAGAGTTAAATTTAGGACTTCAAGAATGATAAACACCCAATTCATAACAGCGGCCTCCAGGTAGGCTAGAAATAGAAAATATCAAAAAGATTTTAATGAGGCTGACTGGTGGGTATACAGATGTTCAAAATATTATTTTCTATGCTTGTTTGTATGCTTGGCATATTTTTAATAGAAAAATTAAGTGTAAAAAATGATTCATGCCAGGTGCGGTGGCTTACAGCCTGGGTCCCAGCTACTCAGGAGGCTGAGGTGGGAGGATCACTTGCGCCCAGGGGTTTGACTCTGCAGTGAGCTATGACTGCACCACTACACTCTGGTCTGGATGGCAGAGACCCCGTCCCCTTGTCTAGGTTGTTTCTATTTGTCCAGGCAGTGCACTCTAGGGTTCATAAAGGTTATTCATTCTCATTCCTATAATGTTTTAGCCACTAGTAGAACAAAGGGCCTCCCTGTTTGTCTCCAGGTGGTCATCACCCTGACATTAACAGTGCAAGTTTGTTCAGTTGTGTCAACCTGGCTCCGAATAGCTTTCCATTGTCAGAGAACTGAAATGCCCACAGACTCTAAGCCCTAACCTACTGTCATCTCCTGATAACTCCATGGCCCAGGTTCACCATAACAATGAAAACAGAGCACCCTCAGAGCGTTCAGTGAAAAAACACCTGGCTGCAAAAACAGAAGAAAGGGTGATTAATATTTCTCTCAGTTACTACATTTCTAAAAAGTGCAAAGAAGAATGAAACAAACAATAAGTGAGCAAAACCTGAGGGGGCGGGAAGTCTGGAAAATTCCTGAGAGGATAACTGGGCTGCACTTAAAAGGATTTAAATCACAGTTAAAAAAAATAATAATAAACTGGTCGGGCACGGTGGCTCTCGCCTGTAATCCCAGCACTTTGGGAGGCATTGGGCAGATTCCTTGAGCTCAGGAATTTGAGATGAGCCTGGGCAACATGATGAAACACCATCTCTACAAAAAATACAAAAGTTAGTTGGGCGTGGTGGCGCGCACAGGTAGTCCCAGCTACTTGAGAGGCGGAGGACAGGAGGATCGCTTGAGCCTGTGAATCGGAAGTTGCAGTGAGTCATGATTGTGCCACTGGACTCCAGCCTGGGCAACACAGGGAGACCCTGTCTCGAAAAATAATAAAAATAATAAAAAATAAAAATATAAACTGTGGTGGATTAGGATAATTTTCTAAGATTTTTTGGTGTGGTATAGTCTCACTTTTGTAAGAAAATCGTGTATCCCTGTCACAGATCAACTGTGTGCTCTTAGGCAAGTCATGTTGTCTCTCTGGATCCCACCCCCTCCTCATCTGCAGATCAAGACAAGGCTCAGTCTCCAGGGAAGGGTCTGCCTGGGAGATGGGTCCATGACTCCGCAGCTGTTGGCTGGATGTGCCACATGGGATCTCAACACTTGCTCAGCTGCTTTGATGCTACTGGGACTACCCGTAGCAGTCGGAGCGTGACCTTCACGCATGACACTTCATAGCACAGAGCAGGGCAAAACAACAGCTCTGACACGGCTATCAAACTGACCCTGTTAATAACAAGTGTCATCTACCGACACGAACCAAGTCCCACTTTGCTCTCCAGCTACTTGTTTCATTTTAGTAGTATTTGAATTACTGCAAAGGAATAAGAGTAAAAACACATACTGGGCATTCCTGTGTTTGAAACCATTGGTCAGTGCGTGATTAGCGTTCATAACCCCAGATCCCCCACAAAGCCTCCTGCTGGTCCTTAGAGCTTTCCGTCTTTGGGCAGAGAGAAAAAAACACCATTACTGTCCTTTCTCTGGAAAGGACACACTTCACACACTCGCAGCACAAAAACAGTACTTTTTTCTTTTTCTGGCATCGAGTTTTACAATAAACCCCAACTGAGTAAGAAAACAACTTCTCATTTTCAAGTCTTTTAAATAAACAAGCCCACTTAAAAGAAAAGCAGTGCTGACCACATGCATACACCATGATTTAAGTGCACATAATTCCACAGTAAAAAACAATTTACCCGGCTGGGTAACAGTTCAGGAGACATAAGCTTTTTTATTTTAAGTTGACGGTTTTAAATCCAGCTCCCATTAGCAGTTACTGAAGATTATTTCCACTCAGTTGATCTCCTTGGAAGGTTCAGTTGGTGATTTTAATCCTGAAGAAAACACAATTTTAAAAATACCGTTTAAGATGGAGCATTCCTAAGCCCTGGGCACATGGAATCTTTGAGCAATCCTTCACGGGCACTACTTTTGGGTCAATGTGGCCAAGGCCTCCATCACCTACCAGGCTGCACAATGCGGTCAGCCCAGGGGGTCAGGGAGCACGTGTTTGTTCTGCGAGGGCCTAGTCCAGAAACAATCACCACGATAAAACATCATGATTTCCTTATTTGTTTTTGTCTTTTACTTTTTCAAGCTTATCAATTTTGACCCTCTAATCCATGACCAGCATTAAGTATACCTTGGTATCTATAAAACAGTTTACTAACCAATTTAGAAAGTGAACACTTTTGCTGAAGGAACATTTAACCCCCTCCAAGAAACACTGTTATCTAGACTATTTCTGCAGCACTTTTTGTACACTGGTAATTAATACAGCCATAATAAATGCTTATTTTACTCTACAATAATTTCTTTATACTTTACACACAAGTATAAAACTATGTCCAAAAGGACTTCTATCTAGAAAACAGTTGGCTGTTATTATCACCACTGGCACACACATATCATGTCTTATTACTGTACAACTTGAGACGGAACTGGGCTTAAAACACACACACACACACACACGCGCGCGTATATTTAATTCAAATTTGTCCTCCCTTACACTAGCCTGGCATTCCCATATGTCCCAAATGAGTAGCAATCACAAGTTGTATTATAAGATATAAATAATCACTTTATGCATATGCCAGTTCAGTATCATGCGGTTGGATACATAGAGAAATGGTATCATGGTATCACGATTTCATCTTCTGGAAAGCGACTTTTCTAGCTGTATTCTGAGGTTTCCTAAATATCCATGAAGGGTCAGTTCTAGTTCTCTGGGTGGAATACCTTCGGCCCACAGCACCAAAGAAGACAACAGAAACTCAGCTGTTTGTAATGGGAGTTCTATCCAGGAGGCCGTAGAGATTCCAAGCCATCTGTGGACATTTGAATTGCTCATTTTGGGTGATTGTACAAATACTGGGTTTCTCTAAGGCAAAAGTCCATAGGTATTCTTCTTTAAATTCTCAAAAGAGCCTGTGACCCCGAAAGGTTAAAAAAACAACAACACTGAATTAGAAAAAAGGGGAAAAAGAGAAAGTAAGAGTGAGAAGGGAATAAGTTAAAGGGACTGTAGAGAGTAGCTGACTATTCTCACTATGCGGGTGCTGGGAAGAGCCTAGAAGGACTACAGTGCATGGAGATCATGAGAAGGTAGAGGGGAGACAGGAAGATGGCCAACATATATTGACTATCTTCATGATAAGTGCCTTAAGTACATTTACTCGCTGAATCACTGTCACAGCTGCATGTGCTTATTAACCCCACGTGACATGTGAGGAAACCAAGGGTACACAGAGATTAAGTACCTTGTCCAAGGTCACACCACCAGTAAGCCAGGATTCAGACCCCTGCAGTCTGGCTCCAGACACCCTAAGCCACTGCACCATAATCCCGCTCCCAAAGGACATGGGAGGAAAGCAACATGGGTGCATCCCCTGACAAGCCGAGACGGACAGCAAAAGACCCCCTGAACCCAAGGCTGGGCCTGAGCTGTACTGAAATGCAGCAGGATGGGAGATGGAGCCTGAACAGTGGAAATTGAGAGAGAAGTCCTCCAAGATCTCCTCAATCTCCAAAACGTTGTGGCTCTAAAGGGGCATGAAACACCAACAGAGAAGTTGGCTCTGTCTCCTAAAGGAAAGGACAAACCTGAGCTGAGCTGCATGTCAGCCTCCATTCATTCACATATCTCAGCAAATGGCCCTGATATGAATGCCTATCACGTGCCAGGCCCTGCCCAGTGGGGAGCAAAGCAGACATGGCCCTTGTCCATACACGGCTTAGAAACTGTCTGGATACGAAACATGTAAATATTAACAAGTCATGAAGTCTTATGCAGGAACAAACATGACTGTGGGTCCAAGGACCTGCTTGGACTTCCTGGTGAAGACCCCCTGAGGAGGTGACAATGAGATCAAGAGGACAAGAAAGTGCAGCCACTCTAGGGGCTGTAGAGTGAGACCTCCAGAGAAAAATGCCAAGAGGTGGCACAGGGGTGGAGAGAATTCCATGCATTTGGGTAACTGGAGGAAAAACTGTGGCCAAGAAAGAGTGGGCAAGGGTGTGAGTGGCTGGAAGTGAGGCAAGAGGGCAAGACACGAGTGTCCTGCTGGAGCTGGAAAGCAGCATATGGAAAATGGGTTTTATCTAAAGTGCAAAGGGAAGCCTTTGAATGGGTTTTCTTTTCTTTTCTTTTTTTTTGGAGAGAGGAGGTCTATGCTGGTCTTGAACTCCTGGATTCAAATGATCCTCCTGCCTCAGACTCTCAAAGAGCTGGGATTATAGGCATAAGCCACCATGTCCAGTCTGAATGGGTTTGAAAAACAAAGAAGTTCAATGATCTGACTTGATCTTTTTTCTTTTTTTTTTTATTTTTTGAGATGGAGTCTTCCTCTGTCTCCCAGGCTGGAGTGCAGTGGCACGATCTCGGCTCACTGCAACTTCCACCTCCCAGGTTCAAGTGATTCTCCTGCCTCAGTGTCCTGAGTAGCTGGGATTACAGGTGCACACCACCACACCCGGCTAATTTTCATATTTTTAGTAGAGATGGGGTTTTGTCATGTTGGCTAGGCTGGTCTCAAACTCCTGACCTCAGGTGGTCGGCCCGCCTTGGCCTCCCAAAGTGCTGGGATTACAGGTGTGAGTCACTGCGCTTGGTTGACTTGATCATTTTTAAGTGATCATCCTAGTTGCTTATATGGAGAATAGATCAGATGGGGGAGCAAGTAGAAGACAATGTAGAAGGACAGGTGAGAGACTGGGAGACCCTGCAGAGGAGGTAGTTACTGGGAAGGTGAGGTCAGTGCGGTGTTTTTTGTTTAAAGATGAGGCTTCTAGAGAGAATCTTATTCATTTTACGGATTATCCATAAAAAGGAGAGATGCATGTGGCAAAAGATACAAATGGGACAACAGAAGGGAAGAGCAGACACAGGCAGGTTTGTCTATCTGGTCACAGGATGATGAGGGTGGTTCCCTCTGAAAACTCCAAGGTTGCAGAGAAGTTAGTGAGACAGGCAGGAGGAGAGGGGACAGATTTGAGTAGCAAGGCAAAGGTGGGAGGCAGCCACAGTGTGGGAAAGCAGAAGTGTGTTCTGCACAGAAAACAAAAGACAAACTCCAACAGGGGCCCATCAGCCAGGGCTGACAACAAAGCCACTGCAAGGGTCCCACTCTGAGGAGTTTCAGAAAAAGGAGCTCTACTCTCAGAATAAATGAGCACTGCTGTTTCAGGGTGTTCAGCCTGAAACCAGAGTTGGTTACGGATATGACTTGGCTCTGTGTCCCCATCTAAATCTCATCTTGAATTGTAGTCCCCACTTGTCGAGGGAGGGATCTGGTGGGAGGTGACTGGATTATGGGGGCAGATTCCCCTCTTGCCGTTCTTGTGATAATGAGAGAGTTCTCGTGAGATCTGGTTGTTTGGTAAGTGTCTGGCGCTTCCCCCTTCTCTCTCTTTCCCTCCTGCCGCCATGTAACATGTGCCTTGCTTCCCCTTCACCTTCTGCCATGATTGTAAGTTTCCTGAGGCTCCCAGCCATGTGAAACTGGAAGTCAATTAAACCTCTTTTGTTTATAAAGTACCCAGTCTCAGGCTGTTTCTTTATGGCAATGTGAGAATGGACTAATACAGTTTACCGCTGGGCTCTTTTCACCTTTGTGATAGAGAAGGTGACCAGAGCTGGATAAAGAGGCAGAAGAGCCAGGCAAGTATTTGGGCACTTATGTATAACAGATGCAAAAATATCACTGCAATCAACTCCCAAATCATACACTGATCACGTTATGATGAAAGTAGGTGGTGCTCTCAAGTGGGAAAAAACAACATTCCTAAATATGTTTTGTGATATGCATGACACTCAGCACCTGGAAGTGAGGAAGTGGGGAGACATTCTGAAATGGGAAAACAGAGTGTTTGTGTGCTTTACTAAAGGATGTGATTAACTTGATCGGCTTTTGAACGCTTTTAATATAATAGCTTAGAGAGGAAGGGAAAACACTTCCATGTGCCAGAGAGGATGCACATGAAACTGACCACATTCATTGCCTTTGGAAAGGGAATGTGGCCAGAGGAGAAGAAGGTTGGAAGACATTTCAGTTTGCATTTTATATCAACTGAAAAATGCCTCCCAAGTCAGAAAAATCACAATAGAAAATTGAGAACAGGACTGCAGAAAAGTGGGAAATAGGCTGCCCACTGTTTTTCCAAACACTGATTCTGCTTCAGGAGAAAAATCATAATTGAATTTCTTCCTGAATAAACGTTTTATTAGCAAAGACTCATTTTTTCCCACCCTTCCTCAAAACGCTTTGAAGCAGTATGATACGATTAGTGTCTCTGGGGTGTCCACACATTTTGGTCCAGCTCTTGTCAAGACCACAGGAACACTGGATTTCCTGTATCCATGCAGAAAGTTGTGTGCTATTTACTTTAAAATGTGGTCCCATGTTTCTTTCATGCTCAAGGTAAGTCTTGCACTTTCCAGTTAGACAGCAGGTAGTGACCACCTTACTAACAGGGACAATCCATTCATCACGAGTTCCTACTTGTCCTAAAACTTTAATTAAATCGCCAGAACAGAGCAGACAAATGAGAAAACAAAAGCAAAATGGGCCTTTAACTCATAGTAGAACCCAAATATGGCTACAAGAAAGAAGCCCATGTTACTAAAAGACAATTCTTAATATACGTCTCACTCTAACAGGCTTTTTTATTTTTATTAGAGTGCTTTGATTGAAATGTTATGTATACACAAAATTATATCATTACTGACAATGAAATCATTTCTTCCTTCCCTACTCTATTTGTAACTCTTAATGTGTTTATAAAACATCCCACATTCTCAAGGAGAACAGAATCAAGGCCAACTATTTTAGCATGAATGATTTATCAATTACAAAATGTAGATCCTTAGAAATCTATTTTTATTGAATTGTTTATCATCTGGTAAATAATGAGCACCCTTAAAAAGAACCAAACCTCTCATACTTTGGCAACCTCGAAAAGAATACACCAGATCTTATGCAACATCATATGGTGTCCTTACTCCAGCAATTCTGACCCATGAAAATCTGAGTTTATCAAAAATATAAACTTAGGAAAGATTATTTGTCTTATGAAATGAGTCATACTACATGTAAAAATATGATTCGATTTACAAAAATCTGATTCACAGACAGCTCTTTCAGGAATAAATATCCTTTTATTCAATAAACATTTACACCAAGTTCTTGCTGCATACCTGCTAATTTTACTTCGAAAGGCATATCTAATTTTTTTTCTTTTTTGTTTTCTAAAGGCATATTTAATTTTTGGTCAGAAAAAAATCTATAACCTTTAGTAAAATTAAGAGATCTCATTTACATTTCTACTTCCAAAATATAATTCTAACTTTTAAAATGTATTGTGCTTATCTTTTCATCTACACTGTTAAGCAAACTGTAAAACAAATCAAATTAGTTTTGAGGACACTTTACTTTATAAGTCTTTGCCCATCAAAACACCAAGCGTCCTTAAAACTTTAAGAATTATACAACTGTTCCAGCTTTTTGGCAAACAATACAGCAAATAATATTTTACTGATGTAGTCAATGAACCAGTTTTTTTCAATGTTCCCAGCATGTCCTTCAGAAAACAGATAAATTGTATTTTTCTAAATATCGGAAGATACCCAGGTGGAAAAGCTTAGCTTAAATTTGGAAGAGATATTTCTCTTTGTTTAAAGTAGGTGTTTAAAATTGGTTTTGTAGGTAACTAGACACATTCAACTTTCTTATCATTGTTGTAAAGTCACCTCAAGAGAGTTTGGATGCCCTTTTTAAACTCTGATGACTGTTTAGGAACCAGAGAAATGAGCTCCCCTCCAACCACACATGCATGCACCCGTGCCCTCTCTCCCTCCCCTTCTCAATCCCCACTCTCTCCTCTCCCCACCCCTATGACCCCTGTCTCTCTCTCAAAATCAATGCTGTTCAGCTAAAACAGGAGGAGTGTGAGCTGGTGGCAGAGCAGCAACAGTGCATCACAGACACACCACACAGAATACATAGTATGCTCTTCAAAACGTTCCCTATTTTTCATTCAGAATCTCTCACATGGTAACTCACAAGTCACTTTTATGGAGCTTATCAGAAAATGTATTAACTTCACCCCAGCCTGTAGTTCATGGTAGGAGACCCAACAAATGATCTTTCACTTTTCCTCCTTCCCGCTTTGGTCCTCTGAGAAATACAAAGCCTAAGAAGAATGAATGGCCATTTTGCCTAGTCCTACTAAAAACAAGTTACTATCTTTCTTTGTGCTTAGGAGTAGAGAGTATCTCTAAAAAGCCCTTTAAAACCTCCTTGGGGAAGCCATCCTAACATACTTCTCAACACTTTCATTCATTCTTTGATTCAGTCAACAAGTATTTATTGAGACTCTACCCACGCACTGGGTGCTGTGCCACGAGCTATACTTCCAGATTCAAAATCTCCATTGCCTAAGGAATAAGAACTCTAAGTCAGGACATGATGCCATTAGCCTGCTTCAAATATTCAGAGTCTTAAAAATGTAATAAAAGATTGGGGAGGTGCTATTTCTGGCCTTAGTAAATGGTTTACTAGGTGAGGGGGGGAGACATATTGCTTTGTTTTATTTTGTTTTTATTTTAAACGTAGGTGGCAATAGAGTGATTTCATTGTAGAGAGTCTAAAACTTTTCTGGGCCAGGCCAGAAGGAATGTATTTTCTTCATTACACCCAGCCTGGTAAGCCCCAGAATCTGTAACTGGCACCCACAGGACAGCTTCCCTGTTCCCTAGGTCAGAGCTGGATGGACCCTAGGGCATAAGCTTGGGCTAATCCAACTTGCTACAATTTTCTCCAGGTGGAAGTCTGAAAATGTAGTTATGGTGTAACTGAGGAAATGACAACAATTAGAACCGTAATCCTGCTGCACTATCATTTATCTGCTCCTTCCATCTGGCATCTGTTAAATACTACAGTCCCACCACACAAACAAGCACTTCTTTAGATCTGCAGTTTGGATTCTTAAGGTTGGGAAAGAATTTCAGAAATTAAAAACAAAACAAAACCAAAAACTGAATCTGTCCTGGAGTAAGGGTGAGCTCATCCATCGTAATGAGCTCTGTACCTTCTCAAGCCAGAAAAACACACAGTAAATGACAGAGTACAAGACCATGTTGAAATATTTTTGTCAATGACGATGGTAGTATTGTTGAAATATACATAAAATGGTATTAATGGGTGACTAGGCTTCATTCTACCACTGACTTGAAAACTTAAAACTGGCGCCACTCAGGTCAAATGTAAGGAAAGAACCTTAAAAAGTCATGAGGGATACCCATGAATAATGAAGTTGGTCATCATGCACAGCAAAAATTCTTCCTATGTCAGTTTAGTCACTGAATGTAGATGAACAAGTAGATTTTTATGTGCTAAGGAGTCATGAAACACAGCAAAAACCAAGACAGGATACACCAGCCTACCAAAGCACCACCCTAGCAAGTGCAAAGAAAGTATCAGGAAAGACATTCTCAACCTTAAAAATTATGGCAAAGCCCACAAACTAACTACACTAAGTTCTTCCTGTGTCACTTCAGATATTAAAAACCACATTTTGACAAAATCAACCAAAACTTTCCACTAAACCACCTGCTTGTATAAATTTAACCATCCTTTGTGCTTTAAAGTTGACATCACCAACTGTCCATAAACATTCCAGTCTTCTGAGTGAAATGGGTCAGACTACGTCAGGAACGATGGAGCTGTTTTCTCAGTACGTTTAAGTTTTACTAAGCAGATAACTTATCAGTGATGCTTAACTTTAAAATAATCCAGCACAAAGCCACAACTGAGATAGATCAATAGTTGTAACCTTGAGCAGCAAAGCAAAGAGAATAATAAGCAAGAAGTACTTTTAAGAAAAGAAAATGGGAAGACATTCCTATGTAAAATCTCAATCAGAATATAGGACAACTCAGCATTCTCCAGTCTTCTAGAAACACTGGCCCTTTGTTGGGTCAGAAATGTTTAGTTATAAAATTAGAACATAAGTAAAAATCATTAAAATATAGTCATATAATTTACTAACTTAATAGACTTCTTGTAGAAAACTTAAATTTGGTCTGGATTGGCAAGTGTTGATAAGAATGTGAATAATAAGAATTTGTAGAAATATTCAGTTCAAGAACTTTGGAAATAATTTGCCATTATCTTGTAAAGTTGAAATTTGTATAAGACATAGTAACTCCACAACAAAGTATATAACCTAGGCTAGTTTCCAAACCTCAGGTAGAAATGACTAATGAAACCAATTCATTGGATCTCAACCAGCATTTTAAAAAATGGACTAGATTTTATCAGTCATTGTTGATAGTAGGGAAAAATACTATTTCTTGAAGTTTTTGAAGAGATGCATAGAGGTATTTGTGTATACGTCCTATTGGATTATAGTTTTTTAAAAAATTGAAAGCCACTTCGCTAAAGAAGCTATGTACATATTCTGTGAAGGCGGAGTTGAGTAAAAAAATAAATGAATATATATATATATATATATATAAAAAAACCACTATACATACTAGACTACTCATAGCAGCATTATTCAAAACAGCAAAAATCTGGAAATAACCCAAATATCCATTGACTAGAAGATGGATAAATAAATGATGAAATAATCTTACAACTGAATTTCATATAGTAATAAAAACATATCAATGATATCCACAAAGATTAACCTTAGAAATATAACATTTAGTGAAAAACAGCAGAGCCTAGATGACATAGAGTATGAAACCATTCTTATAAAGTTTAAAAACAAATAAAAACTAAATATCCTAGAGATACATATGTGATTAAATTTCATTGTAAAAATCAAGACAATAAAAACAAAATTCAGAAATTAATATTTCTGAGCAGAAGGCAGGGGATTAGCCCAACAGGAAGATGTGGCATTAGTATGTTATACTGTCATATTATATTATATGATATGTTGTATTATTATAATATTCCATCATAACTTCTGTAAGAGTGCTACGTATTCTTTTAAATGTATCAAATATTACAAAATATTTTAATTAATTTAAAACAAAATCCTAGATGATTTTATATAACATGGTCCCTGCTGTTAACAATATTTCTTACCAGATATAAGTTCAACAAAAGTTCAAAGATTAAGAAAAAATAAGAATCTTAATCCATAACTAGAATAGCCTTAGAATAATGAATAAGGTTAAGAACAATATTTATTGGACAACCACTATGGTTTGATATGGTTTGGCTACATCCCCACCCAAATCTCATTTTGAATTGGAACTCCCATAATTCCCACATGTTGTGGGAGGGAGCTGGAGAGATAACTGAATCACGAGGGCAGTTTCCCTCATACTGTTCTCTTGGTAGTGAGTAAGTCTCATGAGATCTGATGGTTTTCTAAGCAGTTTCTTTCACTTGGCTCTCATTCTCTCTTATCTGCCGCCATGTAAGACGTGCCTTTTGCCTTCTGCCATGATTGTGAGGTCTCTTCAGCCATATAGAACTACGAGTGCATTAAGCCTCTTTTTCTTTATAAATTACTCAGTCTCTGGTATGTCTTTATCAGCAGTGTGAGAACAGACTATTACAACAACTCATAAAGTTACAAAACTAACACATGGAACAATTAGTGAGTAGCCCAAGAGTGAAATTATTTGTTATAGACTGAAAACTCTTTCCTGGCTCTGTATCTTCATTCCTGTCTTTCTGCTTCCTGACCTCTTCCTGTCCCCTCTTCTAGGTCCAGTCACCTCCATGGAGTCCTCCTGATCCCCTGCCCGATGCTTTGTACTTCTCATATGTAACTTATCCTATGTGGCATCATGCTGATTGAGGTCCCTGTGGAGAACCCCACCTTCCCTGGAGCCTGTGGTTCCTTTAGCCCCCAAGTGACATCTCACTGAGACATGCAAATGATGCCATGAAAAAGACAGCAGTGAACCAGCCCTTGTAGAAACATCTCACACCCCAAGAACACTACTTGGTCATAATTTATGATAAATTCACTTATGTCACTCTCTCCTTCACTTTCATGGCAAGGAGGGCTATCAGTTTTCCCTGAATTGTCTGGTAGTGAGGGGCTCCAAACTGCCTGTTTACTTAGCACTCACCTCAATCTCCTGCAGTCAGTTCCAGCCAGCACCTGTCAGCTTTAGGTTACATTAACCAGTTAGATTCCTCCACCACTCCATCAACCCTAAATCCTCAAATCTACATCGTCCTCAATGTTCCCAGTTCACCCCTTTAAGTCCCAAATTTCTACACCCAATGATTTCCTTAACTGCAAACAACCCTGTGATGTGGATATATCTATCCTTAGACATGACTAAGAAGAAACCCCTTAGTCCCTTACTAAAACGTGAGCTCACTTGCATCTCTGTATCCATTTAAAGGTCTAGAGGTTTCTCAACCTCAGCACTACTGACATTTGAAGCTAGATTTGTGTGGAGGTGCTGTCCTGTGCGTTACAGGGTGTTTAGCAGCATCCTTGGCCTCTACCTATAGATGCCAGTAGCACACATTCCCACCAAATTGTGACGACAACCAAAAATGTCTCCAGACATTGTCAAATATCTCCTGTCGCCCTCTGCAGAGAACCACTGATTTAGCATAAATCCTGATTCTGCTCAATAATCACAAGATCTTTTAGATTTAGGTAATCGTTAAATAGAAATTAAGCAGAATTTCAGAGAAAGATGTGTTCAATGTGAATTTCAATATTTGGAGAGAAATTGCTTTGCTAATGGCTGCACGCAGATTAAGTTTTGAATCCTAGGCATAGGAAATTCAGTACTTTTTTTTTTAAGTTGGCCTAGGGACTGTTACCCAGTGAAGCTACTCAGTCTGAAGACATTAGAAGGATTTGCATCATAGTTTTTGTATTCAGATATTAATCTACTTGAAATAAATAGCATTTTCCAAGTCAGCCTGAAATTGTGATTTCCACGTAAGCAGAGGCTTGAGTTATTGTCACAGAAAGGGAAGAACTGCAGTTTCCTATTTATGTTACCTAAATCAGAAGGAATGTGCAGTTACAAAATACATTTGAAAAGACTTAGTTTTAAATTGACAAATGTAAGAGGCAGAAAATTAACCTCTCCCTTATTCTTTCATTCTACTCCTACCCACCCTGTTGCCAACCCTGTTGAGTTTTTCTTATTTATTTATTTATTTGAGACAGGGTCTCACTCTGTTGCCCAGGCTGAAGTGCAGTGGCACGATCTCAGCTCACTGCAACCTCTGCCTCCCAGGCTCAAGCAATCCTCCAATCTCAGCCTCCCGAGTAGCTAGGACTATAGGCACATGTCACCATGCCCAGCTAATTTTTGTATTTAGTGTAGAGACAAGGTCTCTCTCTGTTTCCTAGGCTGGTTTCGAACTCCTTGGCTACAGCAATCCACCCACCTCAACCTCCCAAAGTGTTGGGCTTACAGGTGTGAGGCATCAGACCCGGCCAATTTTTTATTTACTAAACATCCTTCAAAAACAACTCTTCCTCTCCATCTTCTTGATCTCCCTCCAGACCTCCCAAATCTCTTCCACAAATTGCCAGACTTCCAAAATGCATATCTGATCCTACCATTCTCCTGTTACAAAGTACCGGACCTCCCTGCGCATGCCTGGAAATGCTAAGAATTTTCTTTCTTCTCTTCCCTTTTCGGAAATTTGTGTGAATGAAAAACCAAAAACGCTAGAAAATTATGGAAAAGTTCCTAAAAAAGAAGGCTCAAATAATCACTGTTTATCCACCCAGAGAAAACAATCACTATTAACATTTTTGTGTATTTTTTTCTAAATAAACATTTGTAAATAATTCATTTATAGATATATCTTATATTCTGCCTATTTCAATGAATGCTATACTCCAAGCATTTTCATGTTGTTAAGTACTTAATGGTTTTAAAGTTTTGAGGTAGCAAGAGTAACACCCAACTTTTATTTGAATTCTAAGTTGCATCTGAACCTTACTTGCAATACTTTTTTATGCCATAATTTGAAAAAAAAAATTAGAACACTCTTTGTGTAGATTTTATAAGCTGATTTTCAACAGCTTCACAGTAATTGCTAAAACAAAAACAAAAACAAAATCTACAGGCATTTTCCCTCCAGTCATCAATAAATCTGCACCACAGCCCTTTACAGTTCTAATTACGTAAATTCTAGAGTAATCTGCTATTCCTATGAAAATTCAAACATTATAGATCAGATTAAATCTCATCTGACCATCAGCCACAGTCCCCAAATCCTTATGCACTCTTTGGTGTGACTACTAAAATTAGCTTGGACTTATTTATAGATATTTCACTCTGCATATCCTCATATATTGAAGTCCTTACAAAAAAATATAGCATTAGTTTGATTTTCTAAAGAGATTTAAGCATTCTGCAACTTGCTTGAGGATATTTTCTGTAACAGGACATAAATCTACTTCATTCTTGGTAACTGCTTCATAGTATTCCATACTGTGGCAAAGCCCTTTCTGCTTAAGCTCAACCTGCTATACAAGAGAGTCTCCCACAGTACATGAAATCTACAATATATTCATGACTATCTATTTGAAAACTGGCATCAACTGACAAAATGTGGGATATCTTCAGAGGAAATTAGAAAGTCAACATCTTCCTAAATAAAAAATAATAATGCAGAAATTGATAACCTGATTTTCACAAAGAGAAAACATAGAAAAATTCCTATCGTTTTGAAAACTGCTAATGAAAGAAACCTCTTACTTGATTGGGTAAAAAACGTATAATGCATTTGCATTTTCAGTTATAACTGCTCAATTCATGCAGTTCATTACTTACAAGGAGCTATTTACCCAAAGTTCATTAGTGGGAACATTCCAAGGTAACAGAAATGCCCTACGTCTTAATAAGGGTGCGGGTTACCCTTACTAGGGGTAGGTAACATAGTTGGTCCACACAGAAAGATGAAAATTTGAACTGCTTTATATATATTGAAGAAATTGAATTCACAATTTAAAACTTTTCCAGGAAAAATCACCAGGCCCATATAATTTTACTGGAGAACTCTATCAAACATTTAAAGAAGAAATCATACACCAACTCTTCAGAATACAAAGGAGCAAACAGTTCCCAAATAATTTTATGAGGCCAGCATAACCCTGATGCAAAAATCTTGTAAGATATTAGAAGAAAAAAGAAAACACAGATAAATAGTAATCAGAAAAACAGATGTACATATCCTTAACAAAATATTAGCAAATCACACCCAGCAGTAGAAAAAGGACTAACACACATTTTGACGAAATAAAGTTTATCACAGAAATGCAAAACTGGTATTAAATTTGAAAATAAATTAGCATGTTTCACCACACTAATAAAATAAAGGAGAAATGCCATACTATCCTCTTAATAGATGCAGAAAAAAACATTTGACACTATTTAATACCCATTCATGAGTTTAAAAAAATTATTGGCCGGGCGCGGTGGCTCAAGCCTGTAATCCCAGCACTTTGGGAGGCCGAGACGGGTGGATCACGAGGTCAGGAGATCAAGACCATCCTGGCTAACACGGTGAAACCCCATCTCTACTAAAAAAAATACAAAAAAAACTAGCCGGGCAAGGTGGCGGGCGCCTGTAGTCCCAGCTACTTGGGAGGCTGAGGCAGGAGAATGGCGTAAACCCGGGAGGCGGAGCTTGCAGTGAGCTGAGATCCGGCCACTGCACTCCAGCCTGGGTGACAGAGCCAGACTCCCTCTCAAAAAAGAAAAAAAAAAAAAAAAAAAAAAAAAATTATTAATTCTCATCAAACTAAAAATAGAAGGAAACTTCCACAATCCGTACAGGGTAACTACAACTTACAGCTAACATAAGAATTAGTGGTGAAATACTGCATACTTCTGCTAAGACTGGAAGTAAAGCACAGAAATCCACTCTCACCACTGCTATTCATGATTATATGGATGTCTTAACCAGTGCAATAAAGCAAACAAACAAAACCAAAAACAAGCATACAGATTAGAAATGAAAATGTAAAATTTTCTGTATTCACAGGCAACAGAAAGAACAAAGTAAGGAAATCCTAAAGAAATCTACAAAAAAAAAAATTTTTCAAAAACTGTTGAAACTAATTAGCGAATTTAGCAATTGCAGGATAGAAGGTAAATGTACAAAAACAATTACACTCCTATTTATCAGCAGCAAACAAATGGAAAATTAAAAAGTGAAAACATTTACAATAGCTCAAAAACCATAAAACACTTAGAAAGAAATTTAACCAAAAAAAGGTTGGGCGGCGGGGGAGAACTCGAAAATGATAGCTGCAAAACACCACGGAAAGAAATTAAATAGAGAAATATACCATGTTCATGGACGTGCAAAATCAATAACATTAGGATTTCAGTTCTCCCCAAATCGACCTACAGATTCCATGCCATTTTGACCAAATTCCTAGCAGTACTTTTTTGTATATGTTCATAGGGTGATTTAAAAATTTATATGAAAAAGTATGCAGAATATCGCAAAATCTTGACTATTGATTAGGGATCAGTAAAGTAGGAAGAGTCCACATTTCTTGGGCACGTGGGCATATCATTCATCAAAATGACAAATTCAGGAGGAACTAAATGAAGTTGGGGGTAACACAGATGCAAAGACATCCATCTTGGATTTACTGAGTCTGAGGTAGTGAGCAGGAGAGAGAGCTGAGGGAAGTACAATATCAAAATGGAATTCAGTTGGTAGGTGGGTTCAGGGTCTGGAGCTCAAAGGAGAGGCTGAACTGAAGGATGGAATCCTAAATTTATCAGCATATAAGGGGAAAAGGAAACTATAGTTTGGATGAGATTAAATAGTATATGAAAAGCAGAAGCAGAACATTTTATTGAATTATTAAAGTAGCCTTCTATGGTCTCCCTGCTTTACACTCGTCCCTCTATTCATAACACAACAGCCATGTTGACCCAATTAAAACATAAGTCAGGTTACAATCTTTCCCTGCTCCAAACTCTCCAAAGGTTTCATTTACTCTAAGTAAAAGCCAGAAGCCTTACAATGGCCTACACCACTACTTCTTAGTACTGGTGGTGTATTAGAATGATCCTGCTTGAGCACAAATCCCTGTTACCTTCCTGCCTTCTTTTCCTTGTACTCTCCCCCTGCTCTCTCTACTCCTGCCACAAATGCCTCCTTACTTTCCCTCAATGCAACTACTTCAAAGCACTTACTGCTTTTCCAATGCTCTTCCTGTTAGTATACACATGGCTGCTGCCCTCATCTGCTTTGGGACTTTACTCAAATATCTCAATGAAGCCTTCCCTGTCTTATTTTATTTTTATTTTTATTTTTTGAGACAGAGTCTTACTCTGTCATCCAGGCTGGAGTGCAGTGGCACAATCTCGGCTCACTGCAACCTCCACCTCCCAGATTCAAGTGATTCTCCTGCCTCAACCTCCTGAGTAGCTGGAATTACAGGCACACACCACCATGCCCAGCTAATTTTTGTATTTTTAGTAGAGACAGGGTTTCACCATGTTGGCCAGGCTGGTCTCGAACTCCTGACCTCGTGAACCGCCTGCCTCGGCTTCCCAAAGTGCTGGGAATACAGTCGTGAACCACCACGCACAGCCTTGAGGGGCCACTTCAAGGCTTCACTGGCAGAGTAGGTAAACAGCAGCAGCTATTCCTGTGTGCAAGTCAGTCTTTAGTATTTCAAATGTACCAAAACTAAAAATCATTTAGTAACTATCGCATTAAACAATTTTTTTTCAAAAATAAAACATCAGGTAAGATGAAATGGAATGAATAACAATGAAATGGAATGGAATGAACAGTTTTCTTTGAACCAAGAGGGAAAATAGCTTTTGCATCTTATCTCAAAAGTCTCCAAAACTTTTAGTGTATACAAGTAATTCTTCTAGATAAGTTAATATAATTCTACAATCATATCATATTACATATAATGCAAAAGTAACATAGTGACCTTTTTAAAAACATTCTGAACAAAATCTTAAATAAACACAATTATCACAGTTATCACTTTTAGTCAAATTAAATAACTAGGCAGTGACATCAGCAAGTCTGAACATTACTGTTGCTAATGGAACAGAAGCCAGTGAAGAAAAAGCAGCATTACAGGGCACACGTGATACAGCTTAAGAAATTCATTAGCAATTTTCTTTGATGCATACTACTTTCTTTTCCAATGTAAAATATTTAAAATATAAATAATTATGGAAGTCCAAAGAGCACCCTACTGTTAATATGTATTATGTAAACTGCCACTGAATAACTATTTGTCTTACATAGCAAATACTGCTATGTAGAGATTAAGCAATATATTACCACTCCACAAATCAAGCCATATGGTCCCATCTGTTTCCAGGTTCCATTACACCACACCTACTACTGGTTAATAAAGAAACTGTTCAGCAGAGGATGCAAGTGTACCTCTTATTTGATTTTTTCAAAATCAGCAATGTGTGGTCAATGTAACTCGGCAGGCAGTCTGATACCTGGTGGGAGTTAGATATGCGACTCTTGATCTTCCTTGCCCGGATAATGATTTACAACAATATGTGAAGTGTATAAACTGTCACTAAAATTGCATAGCTCTGGGATTTGCCAGGTGCGAGTCGCTCCACTCAAGCCTCAGGGAAAATATACAATTGCCCTATGCAGTCATCACAGCCTTAATTATGGTCTGGGCCTTTTATTCCCTGGACAGCAGTGACAGTCTGGAGACAGCTTTGCCACCTGCTTGGTCTTCAATTCAGCCACTAAAAGGCCATGGGCAAATACATTGCCTCAGGCCATTTATTACCTCATCTGCAAAACCCACTCCAAGGGGCAACACTGCTACTCATCCTTCAACCACAGCTCAGACATCCCAGGACGCTGTGACTTCCCCAAATAAAATTATCTCCTCAGTCAGTACCTTGTACATATTTCTATTTTCATTTGGGACTACCATTTATTGTCCATTTGCCTCTTTATTGAACAACAAAGCCTTTGAAGACAGCAAGTATTTTACTCATTTCTGTAGCTCCAATCTCTCCCATAAAAGAGGTGTTCAATAAATTCTTATTATTTATGTGAAATGACTATAGCACCCAGCGGTGCCTAGGATACAGTAAAAGCTTAATACATATTAATTATTGATAAATCTCTTTTGCTTTACTTGAGATTTCACTTGTTTTCATACTTTTATCACCATTCTGCCATTAGAACTCAGCTCGGGCTCTTATCACTTGACCACTGGGGGAAGACGGAGATGATTTTGCCCCCCACGGGACATTTGGCAATGCCTGGAGAAATTTTTGGTTGTTGTAACTGGGGGAGGGAGGTGCCACTGGCCTCTAGTAGGCAGAGGCCAGGGATGCTGTTAAGCATCCTACAGGTTAGAGGACAGCCCTGAGAATGATCGGGCTCCAAATGCTAAAAGAGTTGAGGTTGAGAAACCCTCATGTAGACTTTAATTACCTGAACGACTTCTGGTTATTTTACCCCACTCCCATTCTTTCTCTGTTGTAATTCACTCTTCCTGAAAATCTTAACATTCTTATCCTGTTCAAAAGGTCTTACATTTCTTCTGAATATCTTCTTTTGTTAGTTATAGTTACTGCCAGATTTTCAGCACTACTAATCAATATACCAATATGACAAAGGCAGAACTGGAGCCGTTTTAAAAATTCTTATTTCTGGCCAGACACGGTGGCTCATGCCTATAATTCCAGCACTTTGGGAGGCCGAGGTGGGCGGATGGCTTGAGCCCACGAGTTTGAGACCAGCCTGGGCAACATGGCCAAACCCCATCTCTACAAAAAAAACAAAAACAAAAAATAAAAATTAGCCAGGTGTGGTTCTGCAGGCCTACAGTCTCAGCTACTAGGAAGGCTGAGGTGGGAGGATCACTTGAGGCTTGGGAATTCGAGACTGCTGTGAGCCGAGATTGTGCAATGCCACTCCAGCCTAGATAAAAGGGCAAGACCCTATCTCAAAAAAAATCTTATATTCTTTGTTTTTTATTATTTTTATTTTTTTTGAGACGGAGTCTCGCTCTGTCACCCAGACTGGGGTGCAGTGGCACGATCTCGGCTCACTGCAAGCTCCACCTCCCGGGTTCACGCCATTCTCCTGCCTCAGCCTCCAAAGCAGCTGGGACTACAGGCGCCGCCACCACGCCCGGCTAATTTTTTGCATCTTTAGTAGAGACAGGGTTTCACCGTGTTAGCCAGGATGGTCTCGATCTTCTGACCTCGTGATCTGCCCACCTCGGCCTCCCAAAGTGCTGGGATTACAGGCGTCCTTTGTTACATTTTTAAAAAGTTTTGTTTGTTGTTTTGAAAATAGAGATGGGGTCTCGCTATATTTTCTTGCTATGTCTCAAGCAATCCTCCCGCTTCAGCCTCCCACAGTGCTAGTATTACAAGTATGAGCCACTGCACCTGGCCAAAAATTCTTATTTCTAATCTACATGCTTTACAACTCTTTTAATTCAAACTAAAGTTTTAAATAAGGAGAACACCAAGGGAAAAATAACAAAGACTCTAAGGAATGGCAGCTAATTTTTCTTCACTGATCAAATTTCTACAGCTACAAAGGCCAAATGGCCCTTCAAATTTCATTTGAAGAATAAATGCTGTGTCATTGAATGTTATATCACACACTGGACTGCTATCTCTTATGCTGGCTAGGTATCTTTTATTCTAACCACGATTTATTTAAAATTAATGTGAACAAAAGTTGGTGGGTTTTTAGAAACAGGAAATTTTTTCTCATGTTTTATTCCTTTTATTTACATGATCATATGTTATGGAATTCTACAGAAGTAATTATCTTAGATGTGAAAAGACACTCACACAAATAGGTGGGAAAAAGTGTAGTTTCTTGAGAAACATCCCACTAAAAACCATATTCTATGCAAATCACACTTCTGACAAGGGATACATATCCAGAATATATCTAATCACTACGAAATTGAGGCAAAAAAGAAAAAAGTTAACAGAATATATTTAAAAATTCTTACAACTCAACAACAACAAAAAATCAACCACCCAATTCAAAAGGGGCAAACCACTTGAATAGACACTTCTCCAAAGAAGATATACAAATGGCAAATAAGCACATAAAAGGAGGTTCAACATCATTAGTTATTAGGGGAATGAGTGCAAACCAAAATCACAAGGTACCACTTCATATCCACTAGGATGGCTCCTGTCAACAAAACAGAAAATAACAAGAGTTGGCAACAATGTGGAAAAAATTAAGAATGTGGAAAAATTTGCACATTGTTGATGAGAATGTAAAATGGCTTAGCAGATGTGGGAGAGAGTTTGGTAGCTCCTCAAAAAAGTAAATGTAGAATTATCACGTGACCCAGTAACTGCACTCCTAATTATACACCGAAAACATGAAAATAGGTACTCAACGTTCATAGCAGCATTATTTACAATAGCCAAAAAGTGAAAACAACCTAAACATCCATCAACAAATGAATGGATGAACAAATTCTTATATATATACAACAAAATATTACACAACCATTAAAAAGGAATGATAATTTTGACACATGCTACGACGTGGATGAACCTTCGAAAGATTATGCTGAGCGCAATAAGCCAGACACAGAAGGGCAAATAATGCATGATACCACTTACTCATATGAAATATCTAGAAGAGGGAAATTCATAGAGAAGAAAGTAGAATGAAGGTTACCAGGGGCTAAGAGAAGGGGAAAATGGGGACTATTGTTTAAATGATACAGAGTTTCAGTTTGGGAAGATGAAAAAGTTCTGGCAATGGGTAGTGTTGGTAGTTGTACATCAACATGAATGTGCTTAATGCCACTGAACTATATGCTTGAAAATGTTGAAAATGAGGCCGTGTGCAGTGGTTCACGCCTGTGATCCCAGGGCTTTGGGAGGCCAGGTGGAAAGATTGCTTGAGGCCAGAAGTACAAGACTAGCTTGGGCAACAGAGCGAGATCCCATCTCTACAAAAGTTTTTTTTTTTTTTTTTTTTTTTTTTTTTTTTTTAAATTAGCCAGGTGTGGTGGCACCCACCTGTAGTCCCAGCTACTCAGGAGGCTGAGGCAAGAGGATGGCTTGAGCACAGGAGTCTGAGGATGCAATGAGCTATGACTGCACCACTGCACTCCAGCCTGGGTGACAGAGCAAGACCCTGACTCTAAAACTAAATAAATAAATAAATGTTAAAACGGTAAATTGTATTACTATTTATATTTACCACAGTAAAGGAAAATCCTATCCAAATGTTATGATAATTTGCTTCATCACTACCTTCAAGGGATTTTACAAATGGAGTTTCTCCCTCTGCCACATTAGAGGTATTTTAATAAACTCTTAATTTTCAGGTGGAAAATAATGTGCCATCGGTGCCTGGAAGCCTTGGAAGAAAACAGAATCCCTGATAAGGTAAAATGCTGGGAAATCTTCACACTCATCCAGGTCCAGTTACATAGGTTAACCTCCTTTCAGCAACCCACCCGCTCTGAAGGACAGCCAGTCCCATGAGATCCCTGGCAGGCTGCCTGCCTTTCAGATCCTTTCTTCTACTTAGTGCCGATTAATGTAAACATATCCATTTTCTCTGATGGTGGTGGTTTTGAGGGGGAGAAGAAAGTACTGTTTTTAAAATAACATTTGCTTCTTCACTAAAAAGGGGTGAAAATATAGAACGATCTCTAGAGGAATCTTTTTTTAATGAGATCTATTTTCTATTTCACAACCATCCAACAGCAATGTTATATGCCATGAATCAGTATTATTCAGCTTGACTTTCTCAGAACAAGTTACTCTTGTCATGCAAACTATAAAATTTCTTGTCAAAACAAATAATTAAATACAACAAACACTCTTAGATTCAACAACTGCGAGCATTCTGAAATAAGATAGAAATACAAATTTCTGTCATGCTAAATTTTACCAATACCCCAGAGTCTCCATGACTTCAGATCAATTGAAAAGTTCACAAAATTCGAAATTCATTCTTTCATAAAACTGACTTTATGATCCTTCCTGGAACAGGAATACAACAGAATAGAATCTACTACATAAAAATATTATTGGGTTAAATGAATTTACGACACACAACTAAATATATGAATATTTGAAGTTCATTTCAAAAATACATTATCATCACTCCTGAATTTGGCCATACTGTGGCCCAGAGGAAGGGACATAATAATTGCTTGAGTTTCATCTGATAAAATAGTCAAAAGGAAAAACAAAGAAGTGAAAGTAAAAATAAATTAGCAGCTAAACAACTAATTATGGTGGGAGGAGAAACACCACATACAAAACACATACAATCTCACTGTAAAATCAGAAACTCTCCAACAACAGTGTGATTTTTTATATAAACACTGGATTTCACATGAAACCGAAGGCCATGACTAAAAGGGGTATATGTGGCCCAAATGAAGACTCTTGGTTCACCAGGCAGCCTTGTGCTCATGGCATGAAGTACTATGGTAAGCAGATGTCACTGGAATTTATACTTAAAAAGCCACTTGGGAAGCCTTGGTCTACGTTTACTTGCATCCCTGAGATATAGTTCTCTTGGCCACTGGTACAGTTTGATTTTTTTGGCTAGAATGTTTCTGTTGATTGGATATCATTTTTAAAGTTTCACCGGAGATTTTGTATTGTTTTTTAAATTAAAGAGATTAGATACAGTTTTTATTGTTGCTTGTTATCACTTCTTTGGAAGACAGAATCACTATTCCATTGCCTGTTTGCTATGTAGTGAAAGGAAGTAGAATGGGCATTAAAGCAGCAAAGAGGGGAGTCTAAAGGTCATGCCTAATAGTTTGGGTCACTTAAGGTAGGTTTAGAATGCTGTATATTTTTCCGTGTAAGAGTCTGAATATTAAGATCATATTTAAACATTTCAATGGTAAGCCAATATAACAGTGATAAAAGAGAAGGCCAACACTACCTTGTAGAGATCATGGTGTAAGTTTCTAGTATTGCAACTTACATTCTTTACACATATGTAATAAACTGTATATAATTTACACACACACACACATACAGTCAGCATATTCTTGGAAACATTGTATGCCACCCCACAAATGTGTTATTTTATTATTTAAGTTTGGAAGGCCCACAGTTTAATGCTTCCCGAAACAAGAAGCAACATGATACAATGAGTAAAACACAAGAATGGAGGAAGAAGACTGCAGTCTGAGTGCTAGTGCCATCACTGTCATCTTCAAGTAATTAATCACTTCCATACTGTTTCCTCCTCTGTAAAATGGAAACAACAGTACCTTTTGTGCAGAACTACTGAGGGGATGTGAGAGAAAGCAATCTGAAAACTGTAAACTAAGATAATATTATTGTATATTATCAAACAACACTTCTGTTTATTCCTCCTGTAGGCTTCACTGTGGGAGTTAAAAGGTGCCAAAAAAAATTAAAAACAATCTCTTTAAACTAAAATTTAACTACCAGTGACTCCAGGATCCTCAAATGCACTATGTTGGAACGTAGAGACGGAACCATAGTGAATATGAGAAGGAGGAGGGATGAAAACACAGATCACAGAGGATTTGCAGGGCAATGAGACAACTCTGCCGGATACATGTCATGATACACCTTGTCCAAACCCACGGAACGTACACCATCAAGAGTGAATCCCCCAAATTTCTACTCTGAGTCTGTATCCATACATTTTACATTTAAAAGCCCAGTAAATATCATAAGGTGGGGACTGTGAGTTGATGCTTGTAGTATCAATTTCAAATAAGGCTGTTCGCAGTCTGGCCTCCCCAGACGACATTCCCAGCCTCATCTCTTTTCACTCCCTTTCCCCATCACTCCTTCCCTACCTGCCCAGAAGGCCCCTGGGCAGCTCTATCTTTCCTGCTCCTCCTTCAAAACAGAGCTGGAAGCCAACTTCCTGGAAATCTTCCCTGGAGGCCCCCAGGCAACAGCACTGATCAGTTCTCTGCTGCTCCTCTGGGCCTCCACAGCACCCAACATGCACCGTCACTCACAACAGCACTTATCACACTTGAATCCCCAGATTTGGTAAGTGTTTTCTCCAGAGATTCCTAGTCTCCTACCAGGCCACAAGCCAAGCCACACTGTGGTCTGTACTACCTACCTAGCATGCAGGAGGCCATCAATAAATGTTGAATGAATGAAAGTAAAATCCAGTTTTATCAATATCATTAACTATTGTATTATTAATATTATTACTATTTTGAGACAGGGTCTTGTTCTGTCACCCAGGATGGAGTGCAGTGACATGACCATGGCTCACTGCAGCCTCAATCTGCCAGGCTCAATAGATCCTCCCCCTGCAGCCTCCTGAGTATCTGGGACTACAGGCACACCCCACCAAGACCAGCTACATTTTTTTAAATATTTTTCTCATAGAAGGGTTTTCACCACATCCAGGCTGCTCTCAAACTCCTGCCCCGCTTGGCCTCCCAAAGTGCTGGGATAACAGGTGTGAGCCACCCCAACTGGCCAACTATTGTATTATTAAGCCCCATGTAATTAATTGAAGTTCTAACCTAAAGTCCATTGCTTTACTAACGCGATACCATAAATTTCTTTGAAAGACAGAATTATATAATGCATTCCCTACTTCCTATGCATAGTCTGTCTACTTAAGGTAATATTATATAGAGCATAACCTGTCTGTGAATACTTGCAAAGTGTTAAATGGCTATAAATAATCTTTTTAATATATATATTTTTAACGATGTGTGGGCAATGTTTAAAATTTTATAGATGTGTGTGTCTCAAGGAAGGCTGTTTCCTGGCGAAAGGCTGCCTGAGGGGGTGGAGTTCATAAACTGATAATCACAAATAAGCCGTGTTATGAACTGCTGTTTGGGAAAGCTCAATTTTATTTTATTTATTTTTTGAGACGGAGTTTCACTCATTTCCCAGGATGGAGTACAATGGCACGATCTCAGCTCACTGCAACCACCGCCTCCCAGGCTCAAGCAATTATCCTGCCTCAGCCTCCCCAGTAGCTGGGATTACAGGTATGCGTCACCATGCCCAGCTAATTTTATATTTTTAGTAGAGATGGGGTTTCTACATGTTGATCAGGCTGGTCTTGAACCCCCAACCTCAGGTGATCCGCCTGCCTCAGCCTCCCGAAGTGCTGGGATTGCAGGTATAAGCCACCGTGCCCAGCCGGGGAAACTCGGATTTTTATTTGCTAAAAAGAAGAATGAAGCAGTGGAGATGGTGTGTCAATTGCTTAGCTAGGAGTTGTGGCCATTTAAAAGCATGCACATCACTTGAATTTGTCTTTACTCTTCCAAATACCCCTTTGATCATGTGATTCTTCTGTTCAAACCATTTAATAGTTCTCTTGACTACCGGTAAAAATTGAATAGTTCTCCTTTGCCTACAGATTAAATCCAAATTCCTTGTCCTTCCTTCCACCTCACTCCACAAAAACCAACCTATTGAGGGAAAAGAAAGGTGGGGTCGTTGAAACCCCAACATATTTAGGGAAGTGAAAGGTGGAGTGGTTCAAGTATCAACAATGAAATGGACACTACCCTAGCAGCTGAGTATTTCAAGATGAGACATGGTCCCTTCCCTCTATAACATTATTGAGAAAACAATCAAAACACATTATCATCAGACAAATAGGTGCACTACTACAACAGTTCCTAGAGGAGTGTACTCAAAGTGGTCTGGAGGCCCCCGGCTGGCTAAAAGGGTTGGGTGGGGTTTCCTACAGGACCAGCCATGCAAACTCACCCTTGAACCAGTAAAGGATAGCAGGGAAAAACAGGAGGAAACTGTACAAAGGCTGGGTTCTCCTCCTGACAGACTGAGTAAGCAATGAAATTCCATGGCCTAGGGAAGTTCTCAGCATCTCTAAGTTCTCATAAGGACTTACTGAAAGAATCTCTTCCTGTTTATGTCTCTTCTATTCTACCTCTACCTTCTAGTTTACCTCCCAAATCCCAAATGGGATCATTCTCATTATCCTTGACAAGACTAACTAAAAATTCACACACAGAAAATACGGAAGTCTAATCAGGAAAAATACAGTCATCCCCAGTTATCTATGGGAAAATCAGTCCAGAATGCCCACAGACACCAAAATCCAAGGATGCTCAAGTCCCTGGTATAAAATGGTATACTTGCATATAACCTACCACATCCTCCCCTATACTTTAGATCATCTTAGCTTACTTATTATACCTACTATACTGTAAATGCTATGTAAACGGTTTTTATATCTTATTTTTAATTTGTATTATTTTTATTTTTTTCCTAAATATTTTTCATTTGTGGTTGGTTGAATCTGTTGATGCAGAAGCCACTGACTCACAAGGCCAGCTGAATAGAGAAATAAACCCAAACAGATTACAGTTTGGGGAGGTAAGACATCTTACTACTGGAGAAGTATTTTAGTATTTGCCTCTTGATCTCTTTCACGCTAACTACGCTAGGAAACCCTGGAGACTGGGATTTTATTTTTGTCACTTTATTTCATTGTGTAGTCCCCAGGGCCTGTTCTGGGGCCTCACAGGCAGTGTAGATACAAGGCACAGAGTAAATAATGGTTGAATAAATATCCTATACAGCCCCATAAATTTACATGTTCCACCTTCTAAAGTGATTCCTACACCCACAAAATTGCAACACTTTGAAACTCCAAGATATAATCAATACAACTTTAAAAAAATGAAGTGCATTTAGAATATCTTGCAATAAAATTAGATGCAATGACAACAGAAAGCAAGTAAAACTGCCACTCCTTTGAAATAATACTAACTTGTCATTATTTGCAAACACAGCCAACACCTAATGACTGCTTTGTGTAAACATATAGTCAATAAGCTGAAAGGGAAGCATTTAGGTCCATACATGTTTGTCTTAGACAATTATTTTATTCAACTCCTGTTCCTAAAAATAAAATTCTACTTCCACTAGAAAACAAAGAAAGAATGACTAAATGCATAAACAAGAGAAAGAAAACCACATGAGACCTAAAATCTTTTTAGCTTAACACATTTTTCATCTTCCATATTCATTACCATATTCATTCTTGGCTTCTAATAATCACTTATATCATTAATAATAATCACCCATATCATCAATCACTGGCGGTCTTGCTTTATGAACAAGTTGTGCCCAATCCTGCGTAGTGATTTGGAAACTGGAATTCACTTTCCCCTAGAAACGACGTCATGAGTGCTGATGTACTGCCCTGGCCACCTCACTAGGATCGTCTTAACTCATAATGCAGGTGCCTTTCATACTGCTAACACTAATTCAAATACGTGATGTCCACTTTTGGCATCTGCCGATCTGCTTTCTGCAACACCCTCTTTCCATACTTAGGTGCCTCGAACTTCTCAACAGTGCTACTGCCCGAGCCTTAAAATGACTTACTTTTGGGCAGGGCGCGGTGGCTCACACCTGTAATCCCAGCACTTTGGGAGGTCAAGGCGGGCGGATCACGAGATCACGAGATCAAGACCATCTTGGCTAAGACGGAGAAATCCAGTCTCTACTGAAAATACAAAAAATAAGCCAGGCGTGGCAGTGGGTGCCTATAGTCCCAGCTACTTGGGAGGTTGAGGTAGGAGAATGGTGTGAACCCTGGAGGCGGAGCTTGCAGTGAGCAGAGATGGTGCCACTGCACTCCAACCTGGGCAACAGAGTGAGACTCCGTCTCAAAAAAAAAAAGACTTACTCTTCCTTCCTCACTCCTTCTCTCAGTCAAACTCTGTGATTCTCAGCAAAGAAAGGAGCAAGATGAATTCGTGAACTTATGATGAAGTGTACAGATAAGAGATGTTAAATATTCTGCCACAAAGTGGGAAACTAATGGAATCTGTGAATCCCTTTCTGCGTTACCATTAATTCCTGAAACGTGGTACTACCAAGTCAGTTAAATTTAGATACAAGAATTCAGAAAGCAACTCCTGGCACTTCAGTTGAATGCTACCATCCATCAAATGCTTCTTAAAAAAGATCTGCAAATCTGCTGTAAACCTTCCATAGCCCACAAGTACTTAGGACAAAATCCTTTAGAACGACATTAACCATTGCACAATTACTGCGTTTTGTGAAAACAAATCAAAATACACAGTAACCAGAGTAAATCTGTATTTGATAGGCTTCTAAGCACTTTAACAGATTAAAAGTAAAAATTAACAGGCTATATGGAAGAAGATATTCCGTAGATTAAAGCAGTGATTTAAGGCAAATGGCCCAGTCTATCTAGGGATGCGCTCCCGGGGTCAGTGAGTTCAGGACGTGGCTACCTCACAGTGTTCACACTTCCACTACTTGCAAACTCTAAGTCATCAGAATCTTCAACTCACAATCCCCAACGTCACCAACACGTCTGAGTGGCCCCAAGACCACATGTATGCTGTCCAGATTTCCTTCATTCAGGGACAGAAAACTGGCAACTGGAGTCCTAGAATGAATGGACATCCCTGGCACACCCAGTGCTTGTAAACTGAAGATTGCTTTTCACAACTGCAGCACCAAACTCTCCTCGGGACTGAGGAGTACATGTTTTCTATTTATAGTCCCTCAGAATTAAATATGAAAAAGAAAAGGAAGTGATCAGATACTAAGTATTAAATTTCCCCAAGGGAAAATTCACATAAAAATAATCCCCACCAGTGACATCAGCTAATCAGAACACCAAAGAATGAGACAGAGAGAGAAGATTTGGATATTTCATATCTAAAAAAGAGGAATTGAAAATTGTCATTATACGAAAAAATCAGAACTACCTATGTCTCCTTTATAATTATTCTCTGGATTAAACTTTTTTCTTTGAATTAAATGTGGGCTGGGGAGTGAGGGGGAAGAACCGTAATCTCTTCAGTGCTTATGACTTCTAAAGTGTTACAGCCTTGTGCACACACACATCTACCATCCTTTTTTTTTTTTTTAAAAAACAGAATCTTGCTCTGTCACCCAGGCTGGAGTACAGTGGTGCGATCTCGGCTCACTGCAAGCTCTGCCTCATGGGTTCACGCCATTCTCCTGCCTCAGTCTCCCGAGTAGCTGGGACTACAGGCGCCCGCCACCATGCCCGGCTAATTTTTTGGTATTTTTAGTAGAGATGGGGTTTCACCGTGGTCTTGTTCTCCTGACCTCATGATCTGCCTGCCTGGGCCTCCCAAGGTGCTGGGATTACAAGCCTGAGCCACCGCGCCCGGCCTACAATCCATTTCTTAATATTTATGCATTTTATTTTAAATTCCGAATTTAAATTTTATACTGGAGTCTTGAAAAGAGTTTTGATTCTTGAAAAATGGGTTTTGAGTTGATTAGAGCTTCCCAATTAAAACGGTACAATTGAATATATTATACAGGCATGATATTTATAAGCAAATTCTACTTTTTCACATCATATTAACTTTAATACTGGATCATTACACAGAACACGATATATTTTAAAAATGAGAGTTAGTACTGTTCGATAACAGAATGACTAGGCACAGAAAGGAGATTCAGCCTCTGACAAGGCTGATAACAAGACCCTTTATACATCCGATGTGAACAAAGCAGCAGCTCATCTCAGTAGAAGTCTGCTTTCCTTTTGTGAGCATAGTTTGAAACATACACTAAAAACAGTATCAATTTTTATGCGGCTATGGTGGCGGGGGGAATCAGCAGATCGTGTTAGCAATTTTCTGTGGAATCACATTAGTGTTTCATTGTGGTAGCCATATCACATTAAAATCTGTTTTTCTACTGAATGGCTTCCATTGTGTATTTAGTGAATCTGATATGGAAAATTGCTAATGCAATAAGAGTATCATAGAAGCTTTCCTGACTGTAGCTCAGCCACAACATTCAGGAGAAGCAGGCTCTCAACTGGGCTGAGGCGATTTCAGGCCTTGTAACAAGTCCTCAGCTCAGACGCAACACCAGCTTCTTGAAGGATGGACCTTATCCTATGGATGAAATGCTTTTACAGATTTTATCTCAGGAGGGACCAAGGGTTCAGTGAAAAGATGTGTCATGTATTTGTTGTTAATTGACAGAGTACTATAAAGGGCACTGTGGTCCGCATTTAGGGAATAAAAAAGGTAGATGAAACAGTCCCTTCCTTCCTGCATCTTGTAAGGACGGTCTGAGGGGAAGAAATAAATTCGTCTATGAGTAACTGAATACCAGACAGACAAGAGTTGAAAAGGCAAAAAGCCACAGGAGCTTGAAGAAGGACATACCTGGGACCAGGGTCATCACAGAAAGTCCAGTGAAGGCAGTGCCTGAACAGGGCATACAAGATAAAGTAGTCACATTCGAGGATCTGGTGGGAGGTGGGGAAGCTGGGAAGGCCTCAGCGTGGGGTAAAGGTGCACAGGACAGGAAAGCCAGGGTATGCGTGGAAACTAGCATTCACTATTTTAATTGCAGCATAAAATTGGGAAAGACCGGGAAGATAAGCCTGGAAAAGTGGTCTTGAGTCAGCCTAACACACAAGGAGGCCGACACTAAAGGAGAGCAGAATATAAGTCAGGCAAGTGCAGCTGAGGTGTCACCTCATGGTTTTGGGGTAGGAAGTGTCAGGATGAAGACCACCAGGCAAGAAGAATATCCAGTTTTCATGGGTATAATGACTTCTAATGCTAACAGATATCTTGAAATCCTAACAACTTTAGTTGACACAAGTTTCTTAAGAGACATAACTTACCGGAATATTTATTTTAAAAGGTTAGTTTATTACTAGGGGATAATTGTTTATTTTTTTAATGTCCTTACTTAGGACATGGACATTCACCAGGATAACATGAAACACTGTGAAATGCTCACACTATTATAAGTACTTATGTATTTACTGTTTGCATTTTTTTTTTTTTTTTGCTTTAGAATAACTTTTCAACTCACTAGCAACAGTAACCAAGGAAATATAAATCCAACAGCCTAAAATTACAACTATTTGAGAAGATTCATGGTTTCAACGTACTGCTATATTTACTGCTTTGTTCTGGACAGTTTCCCGTTTTTTAATTCCTCTCTAAGTGTCCAAAACAATATACAGAAAATCTGCACTAAGCTTCGTTAAAGCTTTAAAACTTAGCATAGTTCGTTTGGCATATCAGAAAAACCACGTATTTGTCATAACCTTTACCTTCCCTTAAATGAGAGTACATTCTGTGGATAAGGATTATTTCCCACATATTAAAGCAGAACATGATGAAACTGCTGTCTTATTTATTACAGAGGGAATGTCAGATATAAACTAGTTACCTTAATGTTATAGCGATCGCTTAAGAAACACTCCCTCCAGTTTGGCAACGCATATTGCACTCTCATTAATCAGAATTAAACTATTTGGAAAATATATTGAGTATTTTCATGCTGACATTGAATATTTTCATCTTCATGAAACAATTTCTGGACAGACTTTTTTCCCTCCGACTGACCACATGATTAGTAAAGACAAATAGTGCACCAGTTGTTTATTACGTATGGATATCTTTAGTAATGTTTCATTTAAAAAACAAAACTAAACTCTTCTTTCTCATCCCATGTCTTGGGCAATCAGAGATGCAAGAGTTGACATCTGTGAATATTTTCTGATTACTCATTAACTAGGAAAATACAAGTTAAAGAAAGATTTTAAAAGGAGAAAAGCCAAATAGTTCATGTTGACTTTGAAAGACTGATGACAAAGATGTGGTAATTCTAAAGTACTTAGAGGTTTAACCCAAAATTTGTTTACGTCTTTGATTTTTAGTAAACACTGCAGATAAAAACGAGTTTGTTCAGATCAAGAGTATGTTGGCATTCCCTTAAGCATAGTTTGAAACCACAGAGCCCAAGCATAAAACAGCTCTGACAAAGATAACCAGTCAAGCATAAAAATGGGAGTTGGTTGTGTCAGAATACATTAAGAGGCCGAAGGCTGTCTGGTAGACAGCTGTCTTGCCATCAGTGAAGGTGACTATTACCACTAAAAGTTGTTTTTCGGATAGAGTACTTGAAATTTCTGTCATCTTGTATTTAAAATGCTCCTTGTTTACAAAGCGTCACATCCTTTTCTCATCTGAAGCCTCCTTGGATAACCACAAACCTAAAAGCAGTCTAAAATTGTGTTGATGCTTTCCTACAAGCACAGGGAAACTCATTTATTGAATCTTTGTCTATTTGGAGTTGAGAATGTCTTTGGCTTTTATTTTAAATGCCTTCTTAAATATAGATCACTATTTTTAAAATGTAAACATCCAAAGGCATTCCCTCACACTTGGAGGAATGCTAAGGCAGGAGACATACTTGTAGTAGTCACATTTCACTTTCTCAGACGGATGCCACAAACGTTCCGCTCAGTTACTGCTTAGGAGGCAGCATTATTAAATGCCTCACGACTTTACGGTCAGCCTCCATGCTTCTTGCTAACCTACATTTCCAAAACATCATCGAAGAAATCTGGCAAGCCACCGAAATGGTACTAGTAAACTGGATCCATCCAAAGCACTCCACAGTGCCCTTGTGGGTGTGTATCTCACTGTGAACTACTGGGTAAAGAATTTACATACAATTTTATCCCCAAACTCGATTTGTATCATTTGTAGGTTAGTTCTCAGGAGTACTCACTCCAGCCCAGAAATAAGTCAACGTAGTATTTCCAAACTATCATTTCAAATGTCCACGGTCAAGGGCGGGAGGAGGAAGGAACAGTAACGGGAAGACTTGTCAGTGATTAGCCATCCATAAAAATGCTTTCCCCGCGCTCCTCCTTCCGATCACAAAGCTGGCGTCAGGCAGTCTCCTGTATCTGCTCCCCACCTCGCCCCCTCCCCTCTGCGGAGAGCTGGCACCGAGGGGCGGGCCAAGGAAAAGACAAACACCCGGGCTCCGACACAGTCCAAGCGCGAGCCCGGAGACACTTGAACAACATTCCTAACTTTTTTTTTCTCACTTCGCATGCCTCAAAGGTAAGCAAGGCAAAAAGCCTATGAAACAGAAGGCCAGCGAGGCCAATGCGGCACTGGCGAGTTTAAAAGTGGCCCCCAAAGAGTCACAATGACGACCCCCGCCGCCCCCTCTGTCCGCTGTCCCCGCTCTCCAGCTACAGCAAGCGACTCCTCCGGCGCCCATCCTGGTCCCTGCCCACGCCCCGGGCCCCAGCTCCCGCCCGGCCGCCGCCCCCGCCGCAGGACGAGCATCCCCTGACAGGTCCCGGGGCCCGCGGCGCGGGCGGATGCGGGCGCGAGGAAGGCGAGCGGCGCTGCGGCCAAGTCCCCGGAGCGGTCCCCTCCGGCCCCGTGCCCACCCCACCCTAGACAGGCCCCACCGAGAAGCACCGGGACGGCGAGCGCCAAGAGCCAAGCCACACGCCGAGGAGCCTCCCAGGCTGCCCCGAGGACGAACAACTTAGCCCTCCACTCAACGCGCTCACACGCACGCACACAAGCAGCGCGCGGCCGCGGAGGGCACGTCTTACCTGTCCCCGCGGTGCCACTCATCCCTCCCCCACCCAGGTCCGGCGCCCCCCACCCCGCCCCCGCGGTGGTCCCCCGGCCGCCCGCTCCGAGCGCCGCGCACTCACTGCCTGGCTGCGCGCTCAGCGCCTGCAGGGCCCGGCGGCGGCGGCGGCGGGGACCGAGACAGCGGCTGCAGCGGCGGCGGCGGCGGCGGCGGCCCCAGCCGGCGTCAGTCAGACTGGAGCCGCGAAGCCTCATCGCCCGTATTAGTGCGCCGACCTGGAAAGCGGCCAGGGAGCCCTGCTTGCGGCCCGCCCCCGCCCGCCGCCGCGCGCTCTGGCCACTCCGGGAACCGCGGAGGAGGGGGCTGCGCGGGCCCGGCGGGGGGCGGGAGCGAGGCCGGCCCCACGGCCACGTGCGCGGAAACTCGCGGCGCGGGGGTGGCGGGGGAGTACACCTCGCAGCGGTCCGCAGCTGGGTTCCCGCCTCTTCCCCACCCCCAGCCGCGGGCTGCCCTCTCCGTCCCCCTGCGCGACCCCAGGCTCAGCCCCTGCCGGAGATCCTGGCCTGCTGGGGGCTCCCGGGGTGGGGTGGGAGCCTTCTGCCTGCGTGGGTCCCTCGCGTCTCTCTCCCTCACCCCACCTCTGAGATTTCTTGCCAGCACCTGGAGCCCGAAGCCTTAGAAGGGTTGTCAGCCCAATAAGAATATAGGATCACCCGCCCATCAGTCTGGAGACCCTTCTGAGCTGCTGTTTCTCACATGTTTCTGGGCCCTGGTGGACTCTCATTTGCCCTGTTTGTTCTTGATTTGCTTTTCGGAGTAAGGGGATCCTGACCCCATTGACAGTGACAGAGCAACTGGGCTGCACTGGCATAGGCACAAGAAAATATAATCACTCTGGTTGAAACGACTTATATAATTATGTGGATTGTAATTTCCTTACGCATATTTATTTGCTTAACAACCCAGCATGTGAGATATATTATCTAATCTAATAAAAGATACAAACTTATGGGCACACAGCAATGTTACTTAACAACTTTCTCGTCTCATGGCCTGGCTGCCCCCCAAGTAGCCTGCCTCTTAAGGTCACTGTGGACTCCTGGAACCCACTCAGAAACGCCACTTGGGAGGAACCACTTCTTGATTCCCCATCAGCCCGTAGGTCCTCACAGAAAAGGCATTTGCTGCAGGGGTGAACGTGGAATAAAGCCACATAGGGCAGTTTTCAGTTTGCTCCTGTGTGCCCGAAAGTCATACGTCCAATAGGCCCCGATAGCAGCTCCGAAATATAAAGCAAGGCCTTAAATTTAACTGCTTTTTCTAGTTCTCAAAGCACTGCACTTTCTTCATGGCAGATGATATTTTTGCATTATTATACCGTTGTAGTTGAATAGTGATTTGTTTAAAGCAACATTTGCAGCAGAACCTTAAATACCATGCCTTAACCCCGAAGTCTTCTTTCTACATTGGTCCAGATACCTCTGCTCCTGGCTACGTGTTGGGTTTGAGATCCTCCTGGGTGAGAAACACCAGGAAACAGCGGAACTGGTAAGGGCTACAGATTATATTTTAAGGATTATGCTGGTTGTGGACTTTATTGTCAGTAAGCTAATTAGGTCCTCAGAATTGATACCTTGTGGCTCAAGTTTTTTAAAATTAAATTAAGAAAAGAAATGGCCCAATCACTATCTCAGTTTTCTTCTCCTATATGAGCATAATGCGGAGGACACAATGCAGACAAAGAAATTATAACCTCTGCAGCGCTGGCTCATGATTCTGGCATGGAGTCGTTTTCAGTTCGCGGAATTCTCTTGATTCTTGGCAGGCCTTTGATTTAGAGTATGTCTAGTCAGCTTTTTTCTGTACGTTCTCATTTACATACCAGGATATTTCTGCATGATGATGACTTTTCCCTGCCTAAACATTAGTCTGTCACTGATAGAATTCCTATCATGTATTCCTCAAGGCTAGTATAGAAAGTTAATCCATTGCACTCAAGAACAGTAAGATCTGGTGAGTTCCAAGAAGGAGAAAGCACTTGGCCTAGTACAGAAGGCGCAGTGCTGACACTCCATTTTACAGAAGCTGACTGTCCTGGTTAATGGAAAGCTAGACTTTGCTTTATCGGTGATTTCTTGATTGGCTGTGGTTTTACTGCTTAACAGAACTTCCACCAAAACATTCTGTTATGGGAATCATATGAGAGGAGAGACTCAGTCAGAGGTTGTGATTTGGTAGAACCGCCAGTGAAATTTTGGTTCAGGACCTCAAAACCACGGCAAAACTGAGATCTGTTTTCTGAAAGACCTTAAGGTCTTGGCCTAACATGAGCTCCCTCAGGCTATAAAACAGTGGTAGGAAGGGCGGCTTCCTTACCCCAAGAGAGAGTCCATTCTTTGCATTTGCCATATACCCAACATAAAACCAGATTGTGGTCTTTGAAGCTGTCCCTGAAGTGACAGTGGAGAGAACCGGGCAGCCCAGAACTCCCAGTCATGGAGATTCATCCTGCAAGAGAAGGGAGTTCATCATGGTGGGTGACCTAAAGCGATTCATGTATAAAATGTTACCAAGTGTTGAAGGGCTCCATGCTATTGTTGTGTCAGAGTTGGAGTACCTATTTTGAAGTGGCCAATGATAATGCTCCAGAGCGTGCTTTGAGACCTGGTTTCTCATCTACTTTTGCCCTTGCAACAGACCAAAGGAGCAAACTTGGACTTTCAAAAAATAAAAGTATCATGTTACTGTTACACCTACCAGGTGATTCAATTAAATCATTACCTTTGGTAGTGAGTTTCATAGCCAGCAGCAATGCCAATACAGGACTAATTGTCAGCCTAGAAAAGAAACGTACTCCATTCTTTGAAGAATTGAGACAAGTTATGGAAGTTTCTTAATCGGACAATGGTTTCAATGTGTACCTTATCTTTATTATAACAACACAATATCGATCCAGCAATCTTTAGACCGCAGTACTTTTATCCATGTGCTCAAGAAAAGGCCCCTTTTTCCAACTTATACTGAAGAGCAAGCATATAGATAAAATTTATGGACAGATCAATTGTTATATTTTCTGGGGTAGGGTCTTTTCTTATTTAGTGAGATCTGGGGATACCACAAAAATGGTTCAGTCTATCACAGCTCCCATGGAGTTAGTCCAGCCACCAAATATGGATGAGATTCCATTCCGTGGATCAGAATCAAACCGGTACATTGATCCACTTGAGCCATTAAGTGCTCTCTATTGTACAATCTGCCCAGGCCTGCAGAATGAAGCCGATTTTTTTATTGCGAATAATAATAAGGAGATATTTTTCTTCAGATTATGTTTTATTTATTCGCCTTGAGTGCGAGGAACGTAAAATGGCTTAGTAAAAGCAAAATCAGTACAATCACGAACTATTCCTTTGTACTTATTATTTTATGGTATAGATGAATGTTACTGATTCATTCTTCTCAGAGAGTGCTGCTCTTTAATGAAAATAAAAATTATAGCTAATGGTTTTTCCTCAAACTCCGCTTCCTATAACCAATCAGTGTTTTAATGTTTGTGTGTTCTTTATAAAATTTAAATGTAATTTGTTACTGAATGCTGTTTCCAATATTAGCATCTATGTAAACATGATAGTATAACCATTTTTTCATATGTGAGTATAAATAAAATAGTATTAAAAAATAAAAAAGGCCGGGCGGGGTGGCTCAAGCCTGTAATCCTAGCACTTTGGGAGGCCGAGACGGGCGGATCACGAGGTCAGGAGATCGAGACCATCCTGGCTAACACGGTGAAACCCCGTCTCTACTAAAAAATACAAAAAACTAGCCAGGCGAGGTGGCAGGCGCCTGTAGTCCCAGCTACTCGGGAGGCTGAGGCAGGAGAATGGCATAAACCCGGGAGGCGGAGCTTGCAGTGAGCTGAGATCCGGCCACTGCACTCCAGCCTGGGCGACAGAGCGAGACTCCGTCTCAAAAAATAAAAATAAAAATAAATAAAAAATAAAAAAACAGATTGTAACAAAGTCTGTAGTCATCCATGGATGCAAAGATTCTGCTTTGTACGTCTCTTGTACCTTAAGTTTGCGCTAGCATGATAATGTTTCCACTCAGAGTAGTAACTAGGAATCAAAGCCTCCACACTCCTCCCACCTCAAGTCTCCTCTCTAAATTTTATCTGTAACTCTGTCCTGATGCTGCAGTTTTTCTGCCTCCCATTCGGACTTTCCTTGAAAGTCATCTTTCATTCTGTAATCATCATTAAACGCTTTCCTAAGTACCAGGCACCCGAATTAACTGTATGAACACAGAGCACTGGCCCTTAGTAAATGCAGCCTAACAGAGAGATACACGTACCAATGATTATCACACAACTTTGTGTGTCACCGTAGGGGCATGGGCACAGGGAGGTGTCAGGGAGGTCTTCACAGGGTTGAAATTTCAGCTGCAACTTGAGAAGAGAACATGAACATCTACTGTCCTGCACCCTCCAGGCCTCCACCCTGCCTCAGTGGGTGCAGTCCTGCAGGTGCTGGCCTCACAGCAGAGTGCAGGCTGCACTTCAGCCCACTTGCCACCCTGGCCTGACACTGATGCAGGCCCAACTTGTTCAATCATGAAGGCAGAATGCCTGCTATGTGCAGAATTCCCTGAGGCTTTGAGTAGAAAAGCCTCAGTTTTCCTAGGAGAATTGTCAAACTAGTTGGGTAGATAAGAAAAATAGTGTTAACGCAGCAGTTCGTCACCAAATACATTTTAAAGGATTGAGACAAGAGAGCGATGGACCATCTTGACTCAGCAGTGAGGATCAGATGCTGTTTCCATTTTGAGAGTCCCCCAACCGGGAACTGGACTGGCGCTTCCCACACCTCCTCTCATTTCCCTCTCACGACCTCTCACGGGAGAATTATCATCTGCATTTTACAGTGAGGAATCTGAGGGACACACAGACTATCCCTTCCAGGCTGCCTGACTCTAAAACCCAGGTATGTACACCTCATTGCTGTCCTGGAACTTGAAGTGGAGTTGAAAAGTGATGCAACATGGGCAGTGACATCCCAGGAAGAATAATCTACACAGGCTGGAAGGTGGACGGGGGTGAGGGAGAAAAGTTTGTGGAGATAAGAGATAAGGAGACCAATTGGGAAGCCACTGCAACCATCTAGGCATGAGGTGGTGGGCATCTGCGACATTCTAGAAAAGTGAGGAGGAGATGCATTTATGCACACTTTAAGAGATAATAAACTTTGGCAACAAAACAAAACAAAACAAAAAACTGGAGAAATCAAGAATCGAAGGTGGAAGGAAATGCTACCTTTAGAAGAAATAGGTACTATGAAGGAGGAAACTATGCTTTGGGGAAAAAAGATAAAAGAAGATCACCCTCCTCTTCCCACAATTGTTCCTAAAATGAATTTATCTTTTTCCCCCTCACAGCAGCATCATTACATGAAATTGTATAAACTATGTATATGTTTGTTTTGACTGGCTCCTCTGTAAGAAGGCTGGTCTTGCTCACTACTTGTATCCCCACAGCCTGGAACAATGCCTGGCACATAGTAGGTGCTCAATAAATATTGGTCGAATGAATGCAATGTTTAGCATGTGGTGAAAAATATTAGGAAAGTAATTAGAAGAGAGATGTGGCTTTGCCTTTCTGAAGGGAGCGATTGGTATGCAGCTCCAGACAGCTGTGGCCCTGTGATAATATCATTTCAAGAGATAACACACATCCAGAATTTTATGGAAAATTTTACAACTTAAGATAGTTTTTTTCTGTCGCCCAGGCTGGAGTGCAGGGGTGTGATCTCGATTCACTGCAACCTCCACCTCCCGGGTCCAAGCGATTCTCCTGCCTCAGCCTCCTGAGCAGCTGGGAGTACAGGTGCACGCTACCATGCCCAGCTAATTTTTGTATTTTTAGTGGAGATGGGGTTTCACTGTGTTCCCAAGCTTGGGGTGCGCAATGTAGGCAAGTCGATCGAGCTTGCGGCTGACACCCTTTGGGATCTTGGGCTTAACCTCCTTGGGCTTTACGAGGGCCACGATAGCCTCGGCACGTGCACCCATGGCCTTGACACTGTTGGCCTGCATCTTCTTTAGGCCCTTCTTGTTGTGCTTCTTGGTAAAGCACATGTTCCTCAGGAACTTGGGGTCTACCCCCTTAAGAGATTCATATCAGCCAGACGTAGTGTAATCCCAACACTTTGCGAGGCCGAGGCGGGCGGACCACAAGGTCAGGAGATCGACACCATCCTGGCTAACACGGTGAAACCCTGTCTCCACTAAAAATATAAGAAATTAGCCAGGCGTGGTGGCAGACACCTGTAGCCCCAGCTACTCAGGAGGCTGAGGCAGGAGAATGGTGTGAACCCGGGAGGCAGAGGTTGCAGTGAGGCAAGATCGAGCCACTGCACTCCAGCCTGGGTGACAGAGCGAGACTCCGTCTCAATTGAAAAAAAAAGAGAGAGAGATTGTATCTTTGTGATCAGGGTTTCTTGATGCCATTTCTGTGCCATTTTCGGGACTGGTTGTGTGTGGTGTGGTTCTTGGACTTGGACATGTCTGCATCTTAAGCCGTGGCTTCCTAGAACCGGAAGCTAATGTCTTTAATTTTTTTAAATGTACGGTTCAGAAGTCTTAACTATTGTCTTGCAGCAACAGATGTTTAGAACTTTTTTATCTTGCAAAATTGAAACTCAGTGCCTATTAATCACTAATGCCCTCTCCCCAAGTTCCCCCAGTTAGAAACTACCTTTCCATTTTTTGTCTCTGTGATTTTTGACTACTTTGGATACTTCATATGAGTAAAGTCGTACAGTATTTGTCCTTTTGTGACCGGCTTGTTTCACTTAGCATAATGTCCTGGAGGTTTATCCATGCTGTAGCATGTGACAGGATTTCTTTATTTTTTTAAGGCTGCATAATATTTTGTCATTGCATGTATATACCGTATTTTCTTTATCCATTCATCAGTGGACATGTGGGTCGCTTCTACCTTGTGGCTGTCGTGAAAAAATGAACAGAGGTGTGCAAGTATCTCTTTGAGGTTCTGCTTTGAATTCTTTGGATATATATTCAGAAAGTGGATTGTTGGAGCAAACAGTAATTCTGTTTTTAATTTTTTGAGAAAACTCCGTATCGTTGTCCACAATGGCTGCAACGTTTTACAGGCCCACCAACAGTGCACAAGGGTTCCAATTTCTCTACAGCCTTGCCAACTCTTGTTGTTTTGTGATCTTTTGATAGCAACCCTCCTACAGGGTGCGAGGAGATAGCTCGTTGTGACTTTGATTTGCATTTCTCTTATGAATAGTGCTGTTGAGCATCTTTTCGTATGCCTGTTGGCATTTGTATACCTTCTTTAGAGAAATGTCTGTTCAAGTCCTTTGCCAGTGTTTTATTCTGGTTGTAATTGTGGTGGTTGTTGCTGTCGAGTTGTAGGAGTTTCTTATGTAATCTGAAGACGACCCCTTATCAGGTATGTGATTTGCAAATATATTCTCCCATTCTGTAGGTTGATTTTTTTATTCTACTGAATGTTTCTTTTGATGCACAGACTTTTTTAAGTTCGATGTTGTCCCATTTGTCTATTTTTGCTTTCATTGCTTGTGCTTTTGATGTCATATTTGCTTCTCATTCTTGATACCTCTGCTGCCCTTAACAAACGCAGAAAGATTTTTAATAAATTAAATCAATAAATGAATGAATATGCCATAAATAAAAAAGAACAGAAAGGCTTCTACTTAATTAAGTGGCAGGACTTACTCAACAATCAACTCCCAGTTGAAATTTCACTTGGGCTTCCTCATAGAGTGCTCCCTCTTCCCCTCCTTGCCTCATTAGTGACTTCCCTTCCTCTGCATCCCAGTTTAAGTGTCACATCCTAGAGAAGCCTTCTTGGTCTTCTCTGACTTAGTCAGATCCTCTGTTTTGTAATCTTGTGTGGCCTATATCTCTCTCATTCATAATCAACACTGTTGTTCCACATTGATACATATTTAACTATTTGATTAATATCTGTCCCCTTTCATTAATCATAATATCAAAAAGAATGATGAGTGTATCTGATTTTGCTCTTATTTCTCACAGCTAAAACTGTGTCTGGCACATAGTAAATGCTCATTAAATACTTATGAAATGTAGGAAGATTTACTCTGAGTAGAAGAAGAGAATAGGGTAATGAATCCTGGGCCTGGGTTTGGGTTTTTGATATCCCAAGTGCAGAGCAATGCAGGAGAAAACAATGCCTGCCCCTGGACTCTTTTTTGGAAGACTAGCAGTAGGTGTGTGTGTGTAGTGAGGGTGGACTGGGTGGTGATGCATGTTCATAGAGAAGTGGCAGGCATGTTAAAGGGGCTGAAGAGACAGAGTATGATCCATAAAACTTACGTCCACTGTAAGGGTGAAACTTAATTAATTGATGGTATATGTGGCACAGACTCTAGTCCCATCATAATGGCTTTTTTTACATTTAAATTTTATTTATTTCATTTCTATATATATTTGTAGTTTGTGATGGGGGTGTTTGATTTTGTGACACCTGATCCCCATAGAACTAAATGAGCCCCATTCTTTTTGAATAGCAGATATTTAAGTTAAAGATAAATTTAATTTTGATTTGGAAGCTGTGCAATACTTTCTGAAATAAAAGGCAACAACCTAGGGAACCCCAGAATTATAATTGGGGTTTACCACTAATAACGGGTAAAAAAATCATTAAAGCCAAGTTTTTGCCTCAAATTGGCTAGTAAAATTCTCTCCTTTCCTTTAAAGGACAGGCTGAAGCCATTAGACCAGCAAGACCCCTGCCTGTGTGCTGCCTCTCTGAAACGTGCGAATTTTTTCCTTGTAACTGTGAAGTGATTAACACGTTGCCTTTTTGCCATTTTCATGGTATTATCATCTTTATAATGGCTAATAAATCTTATGCTCTCCGATCCACACATTGCTCTTTCATTTAATTTATAGAACCCTAAGAGAAATTAAAGAGATATTCAGAATACTTTAAATGATAATAAAAGAGTATCTCTAAAAGCATTTTCTGTGCACACAGGATCTTAAACATTTGACCAATACAACCTAATCACTTTTCTTCCTTGATGATGTACTTCTAGGTTCACATATCATTTTTAAAAATTTTTATTTTTAGTTCTGGGGTACATGTGCAGGATGTGAAGATTTGTTACATAGGTACACGTGTGCCATGGTGGTTTGCTGCACCTGTCAACCCATCACCTAGGTAGTAAGCCCAGCATCCATTAGCTATTTATTCTGATGCTCTCCCTCTTCCCACCCTCCCTTCCCAACAGACCTCAATGTGTGTTGTTCCCCTCCCTGTGTCCATGTGTTCTCATTGTTTAGCTCCAACTCATAAGTGAGAACATGCAGCATTTGGTTTTCTGTTCCTGTGTGTGTTTGCTGAGGATAATGGCTTCCAACTTCATCCATGTCCCTGCAAAGGACATGATCTTATTCCTTTTTTTTTTTTTTTTTTGAGACAAGGTCTTACTCTGTCACCCAGGCTGGAGTGCAATGGCACAATCTTGGCTTGCTGCAACCTCCACCTCCCAGGTTCAAGTGATTCTCCTGCCTCAGCCTCCCGAGTAGCTGGGACTACAGGCACCTGCCACAGTGCCCAGCTGTTTTGTATTTTTAGTAGACACGGGGTTTCACCATGTTGGCCAGGCTGGTCTTGAACTCCTGACCTCAGGTGATGCACCTGCCTTGGCCTCCGGAAGTGCATAGGCTTGAGCCACCGCGCCTGGCTGATCTCATTCCTTTTTGTGGCTGCATAGTATTCCGTTGTGTATATGTACCACGTTTTCTTTATCCAGTCTATTGTTGATGGGCATTTGGGTTGATTCTATGTCTTTTCTATTGGTTCACATATCATTTAATGAGTCTTAGGTCTATTTTTTAGGCCTCTGTTGACAACAGTTAGGGGCCAGGTGCAGTGGCTCCTGCCTGTAATCCCAGTACTTTCGGAGGTCGATCACTTGAGCACAGGAGTTTGAGACCAGCCTGAGCAACATGGTGAAACCCTGTCTCTGCAGAAAAAAATACAAAACTTATCTGGGCTTGGTGACACGTTCTTGTAGTCCCAGCTACTCGGGAGGCTGAGGTGGAAAGATCACTTGAGCCCCAGGAGATGGAGGTTGCAGCGAGCCGAGATCCCACCACTGCACTCCAGGATGGGTGATAGAGCAAGGCCCGGTCTCAAAAAAAAAAAAAAAAAAGAAAATGGGGATGGAAAATTTCATTTACAGGAGGAATAGGATCAGGAAAACTATTATACAACATGGTGACTGTAGTTAATAACAATGTATTGTATACTTGAAAATTGCTAAGAGAGTAGATTTTAAATATATATATGTATCACAAATAAATGATAAGTGTGTGTTGATACATATGTTAATTAGCTTAATTTAGCCATTACACAGTGCGTGCGTATTTCAAGACATCATGTTGTATACCATAAATATATACAATTTTTATTTATCAATTAAAAATGAATAAATTTTTTAAATAGACATAGAAGGAAACAAATCCTGATACTTATTTGTTCATTAGGTTTTGCATTACTCTTAGAGTGAGAAGTTTAAGTGGAGAAATACAGTCTTTTTTTTTTTTTTGGAGACAGAGTTTCACTCTTGTCACCCAGGCTGGAGTGCGATAGCTCGATCTCGGCTCATTGCATCCACCAGCTTCAGCCTCCCAAAGTGCTTGGATTACAGGCATGAGCCACCATTCCCGGCCTGAAATGAAGTCTTTTAAAATAAAGTTGCGTATAGAATAAGGTAGGTCATAAACACATAAATAAAATATGAGATAATATTCTGTATTTACCAGATACCAAAATATTCTTTGTTATGTACATGTGTGGGTTTCATAAAATTTTAGTTTGTAAGCTGACGCTCATATTATTTAATTTGGTTATCAGTATAACCCTGTAGGGAAGCAGCCCACATAGTATCTCCATCTTCCCATGTCATAGATAAGAAAACTGAGATGCACACAGCTTGCTTCACTGGAAAAAGTAACATAGTAACCAATCAGTATCTATCCCCAAAACCAATGCCTGTCTAGAGGAAACTATGATGCCCAAGAAACCACATTTTTAATGAGATTAAATTTTCCAACATGTATTTCTTCTGTGAAATATAAATAAGGTTCTGTTTTCATTAGGATTTTTATGGAGTGAATGTAAAAAAGTGAATGTAATATGGTTGCCACTAAAGCACAGCTATAATACACTTACTATTAATAATCAGAAAGGTGAATTGCAGGTGTTAAAGAGGGTAAAACATTACATGGGACTAGATTAAACTGAGGGTTTTACAATTAAAACCTCCATTTGTTTTTCTCTTTACATAATCAGCCTGTGGGAAGAGAAAAGTAAACATAGTTGAAAACGTTAGTGGGCTTAAATCTCACCTTACCTACATCTGGAGTGGTATGATAATCTGTCCTCTCCTGATTAGGGCTTGTATTTGATAGGTTCTTCTAATGCTCATTTTATTGTATTTTATTTATTTATTTATTCATTTATTTTTGAGACGGAGTTTCCCTATTGTTGCCCAGGCTGGAGTGCAATTGCACAATCTCGGCTCGCTGCACTCTCTGCCTCGCTGAAACCACTCTCTGGTTTCAAGCGATTCTTCTGCCTCAGTCTCCCTAGTAGCTGGGATTACAGGCGGATGCCACAATGTCCGGCTAATTTTTATATTTTTCGTAGAGATGGGGTTTCACCATGTTGGTCAAGGCTGGTTTTGAATTCCTGACCTCGGTTGATCCACCTGCCTTGGCCTCCCAAAGTGCTGGGATTACAGGCGTGAGCCACTGCTCCCGGCCAATACTGCTTTTATTTTAAAAAGGACAAGTTGGACACTAGTTTGCATGCATAGCTTATTGATTCTCCTACAGTGGGGTCATAGCTCCCCATCTGTGATGCCAGAAGATTGCCTGTGGAATCACAAGACCTCTTCCAATGTTCTGTTATGCTATAAAAAGACCAGAACCTTTACATTTTGAATTAAAAGAATATCTGTGCATTTAAAAAAATAATAATAAAACAAAACCAGTAGTTGTGGCAGTAGTAGCCGGTAGTGGGGTGGTAACAGTAATAACAGGACTGGGAAAAAAAAGTTAAATGCCTATTTTAGCTTTCAAAATTAACCTTTTCAGGCTGGGCATGGTGGCTTACATCTGTAATCCCAGCAATTTGGGAGGCCGAGGCAGGCAGATCGCTTGAAGCCAGTAGTTTGAGACCAGCCTGGGCAATATGGCAAAACCCCTTCTCTACAAAAAATAAAAATAAAATAAAAAATTAGCCGGGCCTGGTGGCATGCGCCTGTAGTCCTAGGTACTCCGGAGGCTGAAGAGGAAGGATCACTGGAGCCTGGGAGGTGGAGGCTGCAGTGAGCTGAGATCGTGCCACTGCACTCCAGCCTGGTTGACAGAGTGAGACCCTATCTCCACAAACAAATAACAACAACAACAAAATCAGAATTTTCATTTTCAGATACCTGTAGATTTACATGGGTTATGGACTGAATGTTTGTGTCTCTCTAAAATTCATATGTTGAAATCCTAACCCCCAATATGATTGTACTGGGAGATGGGCCTTTGAGAGGTAATTAGGTCATAAGAGTAGAGCCTTCATGAATAGGATTAGTGTCCTTATGCTAGACAACCCACTCTCCTTCTTTCTCTGCCAAATTAGAGCACAATGAGAACACAGCTTACTGCAAATGAGGAAGAGTACTTCACCAGACCCGGGATCTGTTGGCACCTTGACCTTGGACTTCCCAACCTCCAGAAATGTGAGAAATAAATTTATGCTGTTTAAGCTACCCAGTATATGGTATTCTGTTATAGCAGCCTGAACAATGACAAAATGCAATTTTAAGAAATTATACAGGAAGATTTCAGTATTCTTTGTCCAGTTTCCCCCAATGGTAGCACCTTGCAAAACTATGGTATAAGACCACACCCAGCATATTGACACTGATACAATTAAGATACAGCACATTTCCATCACCACAGGATCCCTCATGCTGCCTCTTTATAGCTACATCCACTTCTTTCCTACTCCAGCACTTTCCTTAATCATTAATTCATTCTCTATTTCTATAAATCTGTCCTTTCAAGAATGTTATATAAATGGAATCATACAGTATGTATGCTTTTTTCCACTCAGCATAATAATCTGGTAATTAAGGCTGTTGAGTGTATCAATAATTGTTCCTTTTGGTTGCTGAGTAGTATAGCATGGTACGAATACACTCCAGTTTGTTTAACCATTCATCTGCAGGAGGACTTCTGGGATATTTCCAGTTTGGGGCTATTACGAATAAAGCTGCTATAAACATTTATGTAAAGTTTCTGTGTGAACATAAATCTTCATTTCTTTGAGATAAATGCCCAAGAGCACAATTGCTGCGTCGTGTAATAGTTGCATGTGTTGTTTTTAAAGAAATTGCCAAAATACTTACCAAAGTAGCCGTACCATTTTACATGCTCACTGGCAATATATGCATGATCTAGTTTCTCTGCATCCTTGCCAGCATTTGTTATTGTCATTATTTTTTGTTTTAACCATTCTGCTAGGGGTATAGTAGATATCTCATTGTGGTATTAATTTGTGTTTTGGTAACGGCTAATGATGTTGAGTATGGTTTCATGTGCTTATGTGTTACCTGCATATCTTTCTTTGGTAGACATCTCTTCATACTTTTGACCATTTTAAAATTGAATTATCTATTTACTTTTTTTACTGTTGAGTTTTAAGATATCTTAATATATTTAACATACTAGTTCTTTGTTGGATATGTGGATTTGGGGTATTTTCTTCCACTCTCTAACTTGTCTTTTCATCCTCTTAAGAGGGTGTTTGAAAGAGCAAGAGGTTTTAATTTTGATGAAGTTCAATTTAATTTTTCCTTTTATTCATTGTGACTTAAGTATAAAGTATAAGAACTCTTTGTCTAGTTCTAGATCCCAAAGATTTTCTCTTGTGTTTTTCTTTCCAAAATTCTGACATGCTGCATTTAAGCCTGTGACCCATTTTAAGTTTTGTGTAAGGTGTCAGACTTAGGTTGTTCAATTTTTGCCTGTAAATGTCCAGTTGTCCCAGTACCAATTGTTCAAAAGATTGTGTCTTTCACTGAAGTGCAATTGTGCCTTCATCAAAAATCAGGTGGGCCCAGGTATAGCAGCTCACCTGTAATTTCAGCATTTTGGGAAGCCAAGGTGGGAGGATTGCTTGAGGCCGGGAGTTTGAGACCAGCCTAGGCAACATTGAGAGATCCCATCTCTACTAAATTTTTTTTTAAAAATTAGTTGGGCATATTCATATGGGCCTATTTCTGGTTCCCTGTTCTGTTCTATTGATTGATCGGTATCTGTCTATCCACCAATAGTGTCAATCTTGATTACTGTAGCTATCTAATAAGTTTTGAAGTCAAAGAGGTTGATTCTTCTTTTTCAAAATTGTTTTAGTTATTCTACTTCCTTTACATTTTCATATAAAATTTAGAATAACATTTTCTACATCTACTAAAATTCTTGCTGAGATTTTGATAGAAATTCTATTAAGCCTGTATATCAATTTTGGGAGAATTGACATCTTTACTATGTTGAGTCTTCCAATTTAGGAATATGGTATGTTTTAACCTTTTTTTTATTGATTGTAAATGATATTGCATGTATAATTTCTGTGCCCATGTGTTCATTGCTAGTATATATAAATACAATAAATTTTTGTATGTTTATCTTGTATTTTGTGACTTTTTTTTTTTTTTTTTTTTTTGAGACAGAGTTTTGCTCTTGTAGCCAAGGCTGGAGTGCAATGGCGCAATCTCGGCTTACAGCAATCTCTGCCTCCTGGGTTCAAGCGATTCTCCTGCCTCAGCCTCCCGAGTAGCTGGGATTACAGGCATGGGCCACCATGCCCAGCTAGTTTTGTATTTTTAGTAGAGATGGGGTTTCTCCATGTTGGTTAGGCTGGTCTCGAACCCCCAACCTCAGGTGATGCGCCTGCCTCAGCTTCCCAAAGTGCTGGGGTTACAGGCATGAGCCACTGTGCCTGGCCTCTGTGACTTTAATGAATTCACTTATTAGTTCTAGGTGGATTTTTTTGGTAGGTTCCTTAGAATTTTCTATGTAGACAATCATGTGATCTACAAATATGGAGTTTTTATTTCTTCCTTTCTGATCTGTATGTCTTTTATTGCCCTTTATTGATGAAAACTTCCAATACTATATTGAATAAGAATGTGGTAAGAGTAGCCATCCTTGCCTCGTTCCTGCCCTAAGAGGAAAATATTCAGTGTTTTGCCATTAAGTATAATGTTTTCTGTAGGTTTTATGTGGTTATATTTTATCAAGTTGAGGAAGTTCCCTCTATTTCTATTTTTCTGAGGGTTTTATTGTGAATGAATGTTGAGCTTTGTCAAATGGTTTTGATGAAAATCAGTTGATATAATCATATAATTTTCTTCCTCAGCCTGTTAATATAATGAATTATGTTGATTGTTTTTTAAATAATGAGCTAGCCTTGCAGAGCTATAATAAGTCATGCTTGGTCATGATGGATAAATCTTTTTAAATATTCCTGAATTCTATTTGATAATATTTTATTAAGGATTTTCACATCTATATTCATGAGATATTGGTCTGTAGTTTTCTTGTTCTCTTGGTCTGATTTTTGATATCTGTTCTATTTTCTGGAAGAGAGTATGTAGAATTGGTGTTAATTCTTTTTCTTTAAAAGTTTGGTAAAATTTTCCTGTAAAATTGTCTGAGAGAGGGGTATTGAAATCTCCCACTATAATTCGTCTGTTTTTCCTTGCACTTGTGTCCATTTTGCCTCATGCGTTTTGTAGATTTGTTGTTTGGGGCATGCACACTTAAGATTTCTATGTTGGGCCGGGCGCGGTGGCTCATGCCTGTAATCCCAGCACTATGGGAGGCCGAGGCGGGCGGATCATGAGGTCAGGAGATCGAGACCATCCTGGCTAACACAGTGAAACCCCGTCTCTACTAAAAATATAAAAAATTAGCCGGGCGTGCTGGCCGGCGCCTGTAGTCCCAGCTACTCGGGAGGCTGAGGCAGGAGAATGGTGTGAACCTGGGAGGTGGAGCTTGCAGTGAGCCGAGATCGCGTCACTGCACTCCAGCCTGGGTGACAGAGCGAGACTCCATCTCAAAAAAAAAAAAAAAAAAAAAGAAAGATTTCTATGTTTTCTTGGTGGACTGAAGAATCTTTCTTACTACAAAATATCCCACTTTGAGTCTAGTAATTTGCTTTGATATAAAGTCTTTTATCTGATGTTATAATAGCCACTCCTGCTTTCCTCTGATTAGTTTGTATGATACCTTTTTCCATTTTATACTTTCAACCTGCTTATATTGTTATATTTGTCGTGAGTTTCTTGTAGACAGCATATGGTTAGGTCATGTTTTTAAATACTCTGCTAATCTCTTTTACTTGAATTTAGATTAGTTACATTTAATGTAATATATTCTTGATATGCTTAAGGCTTAAATCTGTCATTACTTTTCCTTGTTTTATGTCTGGGTTTTGTTTGTCTTTTCTTTTTTTGAAATAGGGTCTTACTCTGTTACCCAAGCTGAGTGCAGTGGTGCAATCATGGCTCACTGCACCTCAATACCTGGGCTGAAGTCATCTTCTTGCCTCAGCCTCCCAAGTAGCTGGGGCTATAGGTGCATACCTCCAAGCCTGGTTATTTTATTTATTTATGTATTTTATTGAGATAGGAGTCTCACTGTGTTGATCAGGCTGGTCTCAAACTCCTAGTCTCAAGCAAAACTCCAGCCACAGCCTTCCAAAGTGCTGGGATTACACGCATGAGCCATCATGCCTGGACTTCTGTTTTGTTTTTTATTTCAGTTTTCTTTTTCTGCCATCCTGTGGTTAGTTGAACAATTTTTAGAATTCAATTTTTGTTTATTCATAGTGTTTTTGAGTGTATCTATTTATATAGCTTTTTTCGTGACTTCTCTAAGTATTACATTATACATAACTCATCACATTCTACACCCTTTTCTTTAGGGTAAGCTCTTGCCCCAGGTGCCAGCTCTTCTCCCAACAATCACTAATCCATTTCCCCAATCTGGTAACCTCTAGATCTCAGAGAGGGCACACTCCTCACCTCAGCTGAGCTCCTCTGAAAGTGATTCAAGGGACTAGGTCACTCAACCTCATTTTCTGGACCAAATCTGGAGGGAGAACCCCTAAAACTCCTGAGTGAGATTGCCAGGGGATTGTCCCCAGGGTAGGGGGAAGCAGGGAACAGAACATGGTAGCTATGTTTACATTGTGTTGTATAGTATTTATTGATTCAGGAAACAAATGCAAAATTCTAAATAAAACGACTTAGAAACTGCCAAAAAACCAAAAAGGGAACCTTGAAACATCAGGAAGAAAGAAGGCATATGGTAAACTAAAATAAATAAATAAAATTTCCTTCTCCTTTTGAGTTTTTAAAATTGATTGTGGAAGCAAAAAATTGTAACACTGATGTGGTTTTAAATGTGTGCAGAGGAAATATATAAGACTGTTATATTATAAATATATATTTAACATTCATTAAGTGGAGGTGAGTCATCATAAAGGCCTTCATTCTTGTCTTCACATTGAGTAGGCTGAGGAGGAGTAAAAGGAGGGGTTGGTCTTGCTGTCTCCCAGGTGACGGAGGCAGAAGAGATGGAGGAGGTAGAAGGGGAGGCAGGAGAGGCAGGCACCCTTGGTGTAATTTCATGGAAATATTAATACATCGTAATTCTGGTCTGACTTTTTTTCGTTTCTCTAAAAATGTTTCTCTACAGTACCAATCCTTCTTCTACCATTTGCTTTAGTTTCAGTGCCCATATTGTAGAAGGGTCCAAGTTGTAAAAGAAGTCACAAGCAGTCTTGAATAACTGGAGTCCTGCTTCTTGTATGTCTTCTTCCGCATCATCTGGCACTGGTTCAGAAGCACTCGTCTCCATCAAGTCATCTTCTGTTAACTCCACTGGTGTTGTCTCTGTTACCTCTTGAATTTCTCCAACATCCATGTCAAAACTGTTCATCTGCCATCTCTCTTTTTTTTTTTTTTTGCCATATTCACCTCATGATTTCTTTGATTGGCTCTGTCATAAATCCTGGGAAGTCATGCGCAACATCTGGACACAGTTTTCTGCAGGAATTAGTTTCATGCTTGTTGACTTTCACAGCTTTTATTTTTCTGTAACGATGGCTGGCCTCTTCAGTGGTATAATTCTTTCAGATTTTTTTTTTTTTTGAGAGACAGGGTCTTGCTCTGTTGCCCAGGCTGGAGTGCAGGGGTGTGATGACAGCTCACCACACCCCCAAACTCCTGGGCTCAGACAGTCCTCCATCCTCAGTCTCCTGAGTAGCGAGGACTGCTGGCATGCACCAACCACCATGTCCAGCTAACTTTTTAAATTTTTTTGTAGAGATGGGATCTTGTTATGTTGCCCAGGCTGGTACTGAACTCCTGACGTCAAGTGATCCTCCCACCTTGGCCTCCCAAAGTGTTGGGATTACAGACATGAGTCACCAGACCCCAACCTCTTCCAGACTTTCATGTTCCGCTAGGCTTTTGTTCCAGCATTGACAATCCTTTCTCTGGAGAACTGTGTGTAATGACCCTTAAAGGTCCTATGACTCCCTGATGGAAAGGCTGAACTAGAGACATCGTGTTGGGGGCAAGTAGACAATTGCTAAGCCTTCCATGTTGAACTCATGACGTTCTGGGTGATTAGGGGCATTGTCCAATATCGAAAGAACCTTAAGAGGCAACTTCTTACCGGCAAGGTACTTTTTGACTTCAGGGACAGAACATCAATGGAAACCATCCAGAAAAAGGGTTATCATTGTCCAGGCCTTCTTGTACAACCAGAAGACTGGCAGCTGATGTTTATCATTTCCGTTCAGGATTTAGCAGCTTTATAGATAAGGGCATTCCTGATCATAAACCTGACTGCATTTGCACAAAACAGCAGTTAGCCTGTTTCTTCCTGCCTTAAATCCTGGTGCTTGCTTCTCTTCCTTCCTTATAAATGTCCTTTGTGGCATTCCACCCCCACACCCCCTAGATTAGGGCACTTTCGTCTGCATTAAAAACCCGTTTAGGCAGATATCCTTTCTCCTCAATGATTTTCTTAATGGTGTTTGCGAACTTGTCTGTTGCCTCCAGGATCAGCAGAAGCTGCTTCTCCCTTATCTTGACTTTTTTTTTTTTTTAAAGCCAAACCTCTTCTAAAATGAACCATTCATTTCTGGCATTAAACTCCCCAGCTTTAGATCCTTCACCTTCCTTTAACTTGTCATGTGATGACTTTGCCTTTTTGCAAATCATATTAGAGTCTATAGGTATGCCTTTCTTATAGCAATCCTATATCCACTTAAAAGCTGCATTTTCAATATGAGAGAGGTATTTTGCAAAAATTGGAAGATTTTTGCACCTGCAGATGTAGCTGTGGCAATGGATTCACAAATTTCTTTTTTTTTTTTTTCCCCCAATAGTCCTTACACTGGATTTATTTATTTTTTGAGACAATCACTCTATCGCCTAGGTTGGAGCGCAGTGTGGTGCAATTTTGGTTTGCTGCAACCTCCGTCTCCCGGGTTCAAGTGATTCTTGTGCCTCAGTCTCCCAAGTAGCTGGGATTACAGGTGCCCGCCACCACACCCGGCAAATTTTTATATTTTTATTACAGACGGGGTTTCACCATGATGGCCAGGCTGGTCTTGAACTGACCTCAGGTGATCCGCCTGCCTCAGCCTCCCAAAGCGCTGGGATTACAGGTGTGAGCCACCGTGCCTGGCTTGGATTAATTTATCTTGAAATGGTGGGCAACCTCAGCTGCAGCCCTCATCTATGGTACATATCGAGCATATCGAGCAATGCAACTTTTTCTTTTAATGTCATGACTTTTCTCTGCTTCTTTGGGAGTATTTCCGGCATCACTAATGGTACTTCACATTGGTACCATGGTGTTATTCAAGGTTTACAGTATTGCACTAAACATGAAAAATACATGAGAACTGCAAGAGCTCAATTTCTACTGTTATATGCAATTTACTGGAGAGAAGAACTGCTCATGTGGGGATGGTTAGTGTCACACAGCATTTAAGTGGATACTCACAACACCTGAGCTCACTGCACTAGCAACAGGAGGTAGCTACAAAATTAATTTTATGCAGTTATGATTTAATACTGTATCTTTTTTTTTTTTGAGATGGAGTCTCACTCATGTCACCCAGGCTGGAGGGCAGTGGTGCGATCTTGGCTCACTGCAACCTCCACCTCCCAGGTTCAAGTGATTTTCCTGCCTCAGCCTCCCAAGTAGCTGGGATTACAGGCACCTGCCACCACGCCCGGCTAATTTTTGTATTTTTAGTAGAGACAGAGTTTCACCATGTTGGCCAGGCTGGTCTTGAACTCCTGACCTCAGGTGATCCGTCCACCTTGGCGTCCCAAACTGATGGGATTATAGGTGTTAGCCACTGCGAGCAGCCTAATACTGCATCTTTGTTTATATTTATCTCGACTGAATAGTCTCTGTATGGTCTATGTTTGTGTGCGTAAGTTTTGATAAATCCGAATAGATTCGTGTGTATGTTATATAGTAAATGATAGACTAATATCGAAGTCTTTGATATTATGAAAGATATTAAGAAAAAGGTTATGTCATTAATGCATAAAATACATGTAGATATTAGTCTATCATTTACTACTGTAATTTTATAGCAACCTCCTGTTGCTATTTCACATTTTCACAGATCCCCCAAAACTTTTTCAATATACTTTTGAAAACAATCCATGTATAAGTGGATCTGTGCAGTTCAAACCTGTTATTCAAGGGTCAACCGTACATAACTATATGGGGATAGAGGATTACAGATGTCAAGAGACATTATTGTCCAGATGTGACCCTCAAGTCAAGTAAGTTTCATATGTATCTATATATTCTATCAGAACAAGTCAGAAGACTTGACATAGAAATGGCCAAGTTGTCTGACTGTCCTCAGGTTATACTGTTTTAATTATGCCCCATGTTCTTTTGTTTCCTATTTTTTATTTCAGTAGAAGCATGAATAATGGCTACTTGTGTAATCCTGGGCAAATGACTTGGCTACTTTGTTCTGTGAAATGCAGGTAATTATACCTGCATGATAGTTGTTTGATGAGATTAAACTACATAATGCATGCAAAATGTTCATTACTCTTCCTTGTACATACTATAAGGGTAGCAGCTGGTGGCCGGGTGTGGTGGCTTATGCTTGTAATCCCAACACTTTGGGAGGCCGAGGCGGGTAGGTCACCTGAGGTCAGGAGTTCGAGACTAGCCTGACCAACATGGTGAAACCCCATCTCTACTAAAAATACAAAAAATTAGCCGGTGTGATGGCAGGCACCCGTAATCCCAGCTACTCGGGAGGCTGAGGCAGGAGAATGGCGTGAACCCGGGAGGCGGAGCTTGCAGTGAGCTGAGATCCGGCCACTGCACTCCAGCCTGGGCGACAGAGCGAGACTCCGTCTCCAAAAAAA